>NW_007361002.1:3359433-3362621 GCF_000409485.1 Glarea lozoyensis ATCC 20868 | reverse complement strand
TAACCCTAACCCTAACCCTAACCCTAACCCTAACCCTAACCCTAACCCTAACCCTAACCCTAACCCTAACCCTAACCCTATTAGTAATTTAGATTCTCTAATCTATTCTTTCTTAAGCGCTATTTTAACGTATTTCTCTAGCGTTCTAGCGGTGTTAAAATAGTAGTATCTTAAGGTTTTTAAAGAGTATTTCGCTTCTTCTTTAAAATTAATTTTATAGTTCTATAGTTAATATTTAAGTAAGGCTCGAAAGTTTTCTAGGTTTTCGAATAACTTCTTATACTTTTAATACTATATAGGTACTTGTTTTTCTTTACCTTCTTTAGTAACCTATAGAGGACTCTTCGGTTATTTAAGGTGTCTAGGCGCTTTAGAAAGAGTAGTATAAACTCTATTCTAGCTCTCTAGTTAATATAAACCCTTATATTAGTATTATATAAACTATACTTCTTTAGTTTTCTAATTTATCTTCGAGTTATATTTCTATATCTATAGTATTTCTAGAATAACCTCTTTCTTACCTATAGGTATAATATTAAACTATATCTCCTTAGTATATCTATTAACTACTATTTTAAGAGAAATAGTTATTCTATTAATAACTTCTTTATTAGAGGCGACTCTTTAGTTATCTACTCTATGTAAAGTATAAGGTTTATTAATAGACTTTACTAGGGTATTTATTCTTTCAACTATTTATAAAGAGATAAAGTTTCTTATAGCCTCTATATCTATTAAGGCCTTAACTTTCTTTCCTTATAGCTTTATATTTAATACTAAGTAGTTCTCGTCCTTAGTCTTTACTACGGCGATAGTTTATATCTTATAGTTTCTTCTTAGCTCTAGTATAGCGATATAGATATAGTACCTAAACCTAGAAAAGTAGTTTTCTCTTTTTAGAGAAATATATATATAATAGTTATTATAGTAGTATACTAACTAATAGATTAATCTATAATCTAGATATAGTAGCTACGTAGCGTTATATACCTCTAGTTTATTAAGCTTCTACTCCGAGATATAGGCTTTCTAGGCGTTAACCTAATCTATTCTCTACTATAGTCGGCTCTACTCTTAGAGTACTTATTCTAGTTTTATACTAGTTTTAAACTATTTTCGTCTAACTTTCTTATTAGTAAGTCTCTTTAGTCTCTAGATCTCTCGATTAAGTTTTCTCTATATTCTTAGCCTTCTTTCTAGCTAACTCTCTTTCTTTATCTATAGCTAAGGTAGACCTTATCCTAACGTAAGCTTTCTAAAGTTTTAACTAGAAGTTCTCTTTCTTCTTATCTATAAGGTAGATCTATTCTTAGAGGTTTTCCTTAAGATTTTCTTTAGATAGAGTTAGAGTAACTCTTCTCTTATTAGTTTCTATAATAGTTTCTAAGTTCTCGCTATTAGAGCGGGCTAACTATTAGTTAAGTTCTTCTATATTAAAGTCTATTAGACTAATCTTTCGGTAGATACTCTCTACTTCTAGTTTTATTTCTAAGAGGTAGTATTTTATAACTATCTTTATAGTTTTAAAATTCTTTCTATAATTTCGGGCTTAATACTCTAGTTTCTTATATTTAAAATATAGTTCTTCTACTCTTAGTCTTTTATACTTAGCTAGTAGTATAGACTTCTTATTTTTCTTTTAAGTTCTACTCTTTATTACTACTTTTATATATTTTATTAGCTTCTAATCTATTAAGTTACTATCTCTATTCTTTAGACTATAATTATAGTGTCTATATATTCTCTTCTTTTCTAAATAACGTTTATAGACGCAATTATCGATTTTAATCGCTAATTCTATAAGCTTATATATTTTTATAGTAGACTCTATTCTTACTAGCTTATTCTTAATATAGTCTTTTAATTCTTAATAGAATTAAATCCTTAGAGCCTTATTGTTAAGTCCTAGTCTAGAAGATAGTTATTAGAAATTAGTATAGTATCTTATAGTTAATCTAGTTTATCTAAGGCGTAAAAGTTCTATCTCGGCCTTCTTCTTTTAATTAATATCGCTAAACGCTCGTTTTAGTCTTATAGCGAATTTGTTTATTAAAATAAAGTAATTCTATATACCTTTTAATATACTTATAGTAGGTTTATTATTCTTAGACTTACTAGCTATAAATTCCTTAAGGTTAGGTTCGATCTAGTTATACGCCTTTTCTTCGAGGTAGATAACTATAAATAAGACTTAGTCTATCTCGTTTCCGAATTTTTCTCTATAGAAGTTTATATAAAGTTAGGCCTTTATTAGAAACTAGTTTACCTCGCTAGGTTTTCTATTAAATTTATTAGGAGAAGAGATATAAAGTTCTTCTTTAGCTTAGATAATTATTTAACTAAGGTCGACTTAACTAGTAGTTAGGCTAAGTAGGTTATTAGATACTATTATTAATAATTAACGCTTACTTAGAATAGGTACTTAAAGTATAATAATTTATATTCTATCTATAGTAGACTAGGGTCGTAAGGTTAGTATATAGTAAGTAGATATATTATTACTAAGTATAGACTTAGAGGTCTATTTGTTATAATAAGAGTAAGATAAACTAATAAGATACTATTACTATAGTAAGTTAAGTATAAAGCTCCTATCTAAGAAAATTACAATTATTATATAGAACCTTTATTCTTAAGATCTCTAGATCCCTCCTACTATAAGGACTCGTTAGGCCTACTAGACCTAGAGAAGCCCGGGGAGGGCCCTAGGGCTCTATTACGTACTCTTTAGTTTCTTACGTAATACTATCCCGAAGGCTCTTAGCTCCCGCTATAGAATCCCCTTAGAAATAGTACCTTAGTCGTAATATATTCGAGTTACTTTTAATTTATTATATTAATAACTTAATAACTACTAGTCTAACTAGGCTATAATTTTTTTTATAGTATATCTCTATATAGTAGACTAATATAATCTATAAAAATTAACTTAGAAAGCTCTTAGTTAAAGAGTTATTAGTTATTTTTATCTTTATAGACTTCTTACTTTACTATATATAAATATATATATAACGTTAATTATTATTTTATAATCTTATAGTTCTATTCTTTAGCTTTAAAATAAGCCTCTATACGTCTCTTTAGCTCTACTATAGAGTTCGCTATTAAGTATTCTTTATAACTCTAAGGTCTAACCCTAGGGTTAGAGGCTCCGGCCGAGCTCTAACTTAAAACCCTTATAACTCGAG
>NW_007361002.1:3117630-3357781 GCF_000409485.1 Glarea lozoyensis ATCC 20868 | reverse complement strand
CCCTTTAGCTAGAGTATTCTATATAAAATTATTAGTATAGGGTCCTATAGTAGAAATCGAGGGTACTAAGTAGTTTAAGATAACTTAGTACCCTTCTAACAAAAACACTTGGTACTCTAAGAGGGTACCAAGTTCACTAGATATAGGCCACAAGTGTACTAGGTGCCTTTTGTCCGCAAATGTCTTACTTGAGAGAGTCCGACATAAGCTGTATACAGCTTTCAGCTAACCTCTAATGCCCTTAGTTCTCGTCTACCTATAAATTTAGATTATTGCACCTGTCTTTATTAAGGAGGAAGTCGCGAAATAAAGGAAAATGCAGACGAAGCGGCCGGCCTGTATCCTTTGGAATATCGAGGATGTGCGTAGATATCCGCAATTCCATCTTCTATAGTCTGTTTAGGAAGATAGAGTAACCTAGGTAACGAGTTAATACATAGCGGTCAGTATAGCAGCACTATAGCCCCAAGAACTTGCTTAGCCACCGAGTATCTGAGTTCCTTCTCTTATTTTAGGTATTCTTCATGAATCGTGATTTTGAGGACTGTCGTGTAGATGTTGTTCAGATAGTGTTCCGGGGCTAGAGCAAATGTACTGCCCTCGAGCATCATTGACAGCCTCTTCGCTACGTACCATCGTCCCTCTCGGATGAATCGACAGGCAGTTACAGCCCAGATGAAGAGGCCATTGGCGTTTAGGACCAGTTGTCTAAGAGCTTGCTCACCTGGCCAGCCAGTTCCAAGAGCATATTCTCCTCCAATCAATCCCATCTCCTGGTATAGAAATATAAAGATGTCATGGTCCACAGTGGCTGCTTTAATATCATGGAGGATGAAGTCGCGGTATTCACTATCAGGAATCTGGTGGAAACCGTATCGGATTGGAACCTCTGGTGTGCTTGTGATCAGCACCCCCAGTCGGACCTGTAGAAATCGAGTCTCAGCCAAGAGTTGTAGAATTATCCGAATGTGGTTCTCATTATCGCATTCGTCAAGGGCGTCGACTACAAGGGCGTCGACTACAAGCACGTGCGAAGATAGAGATGACCTGCCGTCTAGCCTTGATAGTGGGCGGAAGACAAGCTGGCGCCACTGGTCGCGGAGAGACTGGTTCGCAATATCATTCTGCTCTGTAATAGCATCGGAAATGAATTGGTGGACGTGTGGTACGTTGTGCGCAAGCTGTGAGGCAAGACTTGTAAAGAACTTGCCAGCATGGCCAACATCTCCACCACCTCTTGAGAAGAAGAAGCTAGCCCCAAGACGCTCTTGATCAAAGTATCTACGGGCGATAGTGCGCGCAATCGTCGACTTTCCTGTGCCGGCCAAGCCATTTAACCAGAAGATGCACCGCTTATCTTGTCTATCGGCCTAGTCATATATCTCTTGTAGCAAGTCGACCCGGGTGTCGGGAAGGCAGGTAGGTGCGTGTTGTTTGTTGTATGAATTGTAAGGCGCATCGGCAGCGGACGGAAGACGATCGAGTTCTGAGTTACCTGTTAGCGCTCACTTTGGTTGCTATGCAGGATGTCAAACCGAATTTCTGTGCTCACCCTTTGAAGGTTTCACAATCTCCTCCCGGGGCCGGATGAACGTATGGTTTCTCCCTTTACCATAGATCAACGGTATATAGACGTTGAATATGCCTAGTAGCGAGTACGCTATATCTTCTTTGCGAGTTGTCTCTCGCTTTTCTGCCTATGACATTCGTTCGGTCACGCTAAAATCAGCTAAAAGGCTTCCTCGAAGATGACGGGAATTCCTGTTATCTCGTAGATATGTCGTTCTAAGGATGCCTTGTTACCTAGATGCTCCTAGTACTTCGAGAAGAATTCAACCGATACCGGAGCAATAAGCTCTTGAAGGGTCTAGCCTCGAGTGAACTATCTACTTATCCGAAATGCCGATTCCCAGGGTAGTTAGTGGGACTTGTTGTCAATATCGAAGGAAGGTTTTAGAACATCTAATAGGTAGACGTAGTATTTAGCCGCATTACGATATTAGCGAAACATAGAGTTGATGGCCTCTGCGAGCTCATTATTGTTCGATTTGTCGATACAATATGTGTCTATCTAAAAGTATTGCTAGTTGTCGTGTCTTGCCTATTCTCCGTAGAACCGAATCTTGCTATAGCCAGCCTTGTTCTTACTAGTACTATCCATTAGGTCTCTGAAGGTGACCTCCTCGGTATCGGCTCTCCATGTGTGCGAAAGTATAGTATACCGCGGAATATCGTCGCCGAAGTCCTTGGTCAGGCTGAACTCGCCATCGTTACTTAGACGAACAATATTGTATTCGGTAGTATTAACTATAGTCGATTATTTAATAGTTCTTACCTAGTTACTTAATTTCTCCTATACCCTTACTCTTATTCGTCGCAAAACACGACTATACAGAACCGATAGGCCTCATTCTAGGTGCTTGTAATCGCGCGCTAGAGCCGAAGAAGTTGACGCTATTGGTTTTTTGTATTCCCAGGCTTATTCTAGCGAATACTCTAAGAGGAGTGTAGAAAGCCAGGTGGCATTCTTAAAGGAAACATTTTGTGGTTGAGATTAAGACCTTTTGTACAATATATATTGCGGTAGATATCAGTACTTAGTAAACATTTCAGTCAATAGTAATGACGATAAAAAATGTTCTCATTTCGCCTGTTCCACTTTTGGTTGGGCATGACGGTGCCAGGATATTGTTATCGTGAGACCTGGATTAATTATTTACATAGTGATGTGACATCGTGAGTTTTGGCAAAAGGTGCCCGCCTCTGCCTGCTTAGCCTAAACTTTTAAATCCAGTTCAGCCTCTGTGTTTTTATAAAGTATGCGGTGTCTCTCATCGCTTGCAAGCAAATGCCGAAAAGAAATATCAAGTCCCGTGCAGCAAAACTTGGGGAGCATATGCACTTCAAGAAATCAACGAATAAGGGGCTGCTTGAAATATATATCTTATATCGACAATCATTTCCGCCGCCCGTACTACCCTTGGCTGATTGTGGTCTAACTGCAGATTGAGGACTATTGATAGATGTAACAGAATGGCCCAGCTAAAGTGCTGACGAGCTGCGTACTTGCAATACCTCCAAATCCCTTGGGTGCAACAACTGATAATTCTTGAATATCAGTAATCTTCCCTCTTGGGCTATTGGGCTGCATCATGACGGTTCCACCTTTATATTGCTGGACCCGGTTCGCAGGATCTTGGTTCTGCCATATCCACCAATGTCTATCCACCTGGCCATGATGAAGCCAGAACACTGGTTCTGCAGGTGAAACATAGAAGTCTCCTCCTGGATCCCCCCAAATAGAGTAATGACCGCCAGTATGAAGCGAGAATGCCGATTGGACATCCTTTTGTAAAGTGGTTTCGAATACTTCAATATCAGAGGTTGACTTGATGTGATTGGCGATATCAACCGGCCTCGAAGATCTTGTGGTGAAGTAATTATTGACATCTCTTCTCAGACATCTTGGATTGTAACCATATCCATCCGCTCGAGGATTTTTGGGAATTTTCAAGTTTGGATCTACTGAAGGCGCAAGCGGCCCAAGATTGACCGTCATACTTTTTTCAGTTAGCGAGCCTCCGACAAAAATAATCATCCAAGTCTTACTTTGCGAAGGGACCAGTTCTGACACAACCTCCTCCGTTGCCTGCCGGCACATTGACGCTTGCCATTCCTAGAGCATATCCAGCATGCTTAACATATTCCCCATTCCCACCCATACTGTATGCGTCGCCATTGAATATTGGCGAAGTATTTGGATCTGGATATTTGCCCCAATTCCAGTACTTGTGAAAGTTAGAATGAACTAAGTGCGAGCGTACAGCTTGGTGTACTCACTGGCTGGTAACCTTTGTAGTTGCATTCTGATCTCAGCGCTGTTTCGTAAGCCCAAATATAGTATCTGTGCCAATGCAAGAAGTTGGCCTATCCGAATTTAGTGTTAGAATATTCTAGCATTATTTCAACCATACTTACAGTATCGTGAACGTGCATCGTCATGTTAATGTGAACCACCACAAAATCATCAAACCGGTTCTTCGCTCCAGGATACTGAGTCGCACTCAATTTCGATGGTGCGGCCAACAGACATTTCACTGCATTGATATAGTCGGTCCTTTCGTCCAAGGACAGGTCACCACTATAGTTCATGTTTAGCATTAACACTTTATGAGTACTTGATTTGACTCACTATTCCTTCCGCACCGCGACATTACTCTTCGTGCAAGTTGTTATTTTTGAGCCGTCTTTCAGCGTTCCATTTAGTACCTTGTACGCATTATTCAAGGCTGTCGTCGCGAGGTCATCATCTGGTCCACGTTTGTCCACGGGAGTCGACAAGGCCAGTTTGCTTGCAAGGGAGGTCAAAAAGACCGTCACCCATGATTTTGTTGAGACCATTTTGTAAAACTTGGCGAGAGTAAGAGGTAAGACAGATAAAAAGAAAGAAGCTGGCTCTATTTATTATTAAACGCTGCCATCGGTTCTTCTTACACAGCTGACGAGTTAATATATTATCATCTAACCTGTCATCTTTGAATTCGCTTAAATATCCTGCAGATTAAAAATGCACCTTTGTATTAATTCCTTTCGTCTCATTCGTGGTCTCGTGTGAAGATGAATCGACAGGAAGTATATATATCAAATCACCCGTCTGACGATGATTAGCATGGTCCAATAGAATGCCCCGATGAATATGTCGTTAAACTCCCTTGTCTCGGCAAAATAAACGACTACCAGGCTGGGCAAGTTCGGCAATTTTGACGCCTCCAATCATCCAGCCTGTCATATCACGTAAACTCAATCATTATGACAAATTAGGGACAAAGGTTTGGGGTTCGGTACCTGACTACGGTTTTTCTCTGTTGAGTCAGGTGAGCGGGCGGGTTGTCGCAAAATTTCCTTTGATCCGTTGTGTAGCTGTCGATCTCAAACAGTACGAATGAATCCAAATCCACGACCCCGTGTTTGTTTGTTTTTTGAGCGGCAATTCTTCTTGGATAACAAAACTTGGAATACAATGATGAAGGTCTATGAAGAACCCTGCAATATGACTTTGGTCTTTATTGGACATCGGCAGTTGCTACCAGAGCCGAGAGGAACGTGTTCAAGTCTGAAGGCATTTTTATTTTAAGGGTGTATATTACTTGGCATTGTCACTGTTCGAAACTTCTGACTTACCACATAAGGCTTTGTCCCATATCGATATTTGAGGATGACTGAAAGTCTGTTACAGCACTATGAGTCTAGTTATGATCTAAACTCGAAAGGTGGTTCTTCTTCATCGTTGACAAGTGGACTGATATGAAACCAATCAAGTACATGATTGCAGGTACAGCTTCATAACATTCGTGTTCCAGACTCGACAAAGCCGACCGTCTAGTATTTGCTTCCAACGGTCGCTCCCAACGGCTCCAAGTGCATAGAACAAGTCATTTGGATCGTAATTAGATTTGATTATATTGAGCTTGTTGTAATGCCTGCCATAAAACACATACTTCCAGTCCGGTTGCTGAAAATCTACTTCGTTCAAATACGCTCCACCGTCGGGAGCTAGAGATGCTAATTGAGGTGTAAGAACTTTGGTCATCAGATCTTGGTTGACTTGATTGGAATCATAATCTTGGTAATTAAAGTATGTTCCGAGAGCACTGAGAACTGTAGTCTTCCGCCAATATGGATTTGCAAAAGCCTTCGAAGCATCATACATTGAAACGTCCATTGTAAGACCAACAAATATAAAATTTAAGTTGACTGTTCTCTTGATTGCTGATATCAGTGCCGGTATGTTGCATTCAAGCACCTCCCGTGGGATAATTCGGCTGCTTATGATAGAGTTGGAAACATTAGCAGAAGGAAGTAGTGTTGCCGAATAACCTTCAAAAAGGTGGGGTATGTCCGTGAATCATAACTGTATAGCATCCCTTTTGATAAGAGCTGAGAAAGACACGGTTGGAAAGTTCATCTAGAACTTCTTTTGTAAGACCTGGACCGGTCTTCGGAAAAATGATGAGAAATCCAAGAAGAACGTTACATAACTACCTACACTTCCTCTACTGCACAAAGGAGTCCAACACCCACAACCACTTGGCAATTGAATGGACTGAGCTTCAGCCAGATCGTAGTGGTAGTCCACCATTTCAATGAGACTAGACCGAGGTATTGAAAATAGGAAACCTGCCGACACAAGTCCTCTTGCATAATCTCTGTCTTATGCAACAGTACTTGCAGATTCTATCCAGCCAAGCTCTAGGGACGCCGGCCTTTTCTCCTGATCCAAAACGGGATAACACCGGGGCATCCATGTAAGTATTTGCTGCTGCGTAGTTGGCTCGACCGCCAGTCCCGACGATTTCAGTGATAGAGGAGAGTAAGACGAAGATGTCTAAGAGAATTAGAATGGCATTACAACAAGTTAACAATCCTGGGATAATGACTTGCCTTTACGACGTCATTCTCAAAACTCGATATAACAGTTTTTCCCATGACTTTCTGATCGTGCAGGATTTGGAGCGCCTGCTCCCAATTGGTGATGGATTAAAATTTTGTTGTTGGCCTCTTTTGGACGATGTCGCCCCTCGCAAGTGAGGAGAACTTTGCGAATGCGTTAGGGATAAGTGGCTGCCAGAAAAGCCATGTCAAATGTATGAACGATAAGCTTCCTGTCGGAAACCAGTTAACGCATTTGAAGACTCCCTATATAAGCTTTAATAAAATGTCCAAACGGCGCTTGCCATCTGCAAATGCAACTCGCCCAACATCTGACAATGTGCTTAACACGACGTCAATTCCATTAGCAGTGGCTTCCATGATTTCCCAGCAAAACTAGTGTTTCATCTGTCAAAGATACACTCCTCAGGCATGTGGTAATTTTCCACGAACATATCTTTCTCTTCTTAATTGACGGCGACGAAGATATGAACCCCGATGTGTTGAACAAACAGCTAAACAATTTACAAAACCGCATGCCTAAACCCCTGTACAGTAGTTTGTATTAGCACCGTTTGACTCTTGCGTATATTTGGAAACTCAACAAGTGTGTAGTATGCCACAGTAGATGTATAAGAAAACAAGTAGATTTGTTTAAACTTTAAAGTACTTAGTATCCTAGAAATTAGCTAACAGTTGTAAGTTAACAGGTATTAATTATCTCTAGGTATAGATTATACACCCTTTCCTCTATATAGAGATTAGCGTTTATTCTAGCTTTAATTACTACTCTAGTATAAGCTACTAAGAGGGTATCTAGCTTAAAATTTCAAATATCTTGAACTTAAATCGAATATAAACCGATTACCTCTACTTAGACTTTAATTTATTTCCCTTAAATAGTTTACGCCGTTTACTCTTTACTAGCTATATAAACTAGGGGATAATAGTAGGGTTTAAAGCTTATACTAGTATATAGAACTTATTTTCTATTTTATAACTATAAAGTCCTCTACTTAAAATAATTTAAGAATTTAGTCTTTAACTTAGATCTCTAAATTTTATTCTTAAAGATTTCGCTATAATCTAAAATTCTAGTAATAGCAATAATTCGTTATTTAATAGTTAGTACTTATTAATCTCTATTAAAATAATTACACTACTAGTCTAGATATTAGGGTTCTCATTATCTTTTATAGCTAAGTCTATTTAAGAAAATTTATTTTAACCTAGTAAAAGATCTAACTTATAACTAGAAATATTTCTAGATTTTTAAGAATAGATAAAGTATCGCTAGTTCTTCTGTTAATAGTCTAGGTAGTAGAGAATAACTATTAACTTTAAGAATTCTACAAAGTACTATATATATACTTTAATTTTAGTCTTATCGGAGTAATTAACCTCTATTCCAGAAATCTATAAATAGCTAACTCGAGTTAGAATAGCCCTAAAAGCTCTCTCTTTAGTTACTTGTATACGTGTAACAAGAATAGGTTGTAAAGACAATCGAGTGTAATTAGGTGTATAAAGTGTAGTTAGAGATAGTAAATCCTTCTTCGTCCCTACACTTAAATAGTTATACGTCTGCGACAATTTCCTAGTCACCCCTAGTCTGGACATAGTCGAGAAATTAAACGTTTGGCCTAAGGACATCCCTATAGCGTTAAAATTTCATGTAATTACTGTTATTTATTCTTAATATATAGGCTGTTTTGAATTCTTGCATGCTGATTTTCACCCTACTGTTTTCTGATACACAACTGAAATCCTCGAAATATATTTTGTATTGAGTTTGGATTTTCTATTACGATCTCGATCACATCTGCTATATTCTAGTAAACAAAATGTAAATCCTGCAAACAACGATGTCTTATCAAATTTCTCCTCCAATGGACCTATCGTGAAGACTGACTGCACTGCTTTTTTTCGTCGTCGGAAAAGAGTATAGGAATGGAATAGACACCTTCCCTGATGATAAAGCCACGAATTTGATTTCCCGGTCGGGATATTTGCCCTGCCGCTTCGATTGCC
The DNA here is from genome assembly GCF_000409485.1 of Glarea lozoyensis ATCC 20868. NCBI lineage: Eukaryota > Fungi > Ascomycota > Leotiomycetes > Helotiales > Helotiaceae > Glarea > Glarea lozoyensis. Next base: position 3,349,321 of record NW_007361002.1, on the reverse strand, counting down.
ATCACGAACACATTCGAAGGCGGAAGTAGTGAAGAGCCGTTGACAACATAATCATCAATCTATAGGAAGTCCGAAGGTCTTGTTATCTTTCGCCATGCCAACAATCGTCCCTGGATCTCTAGGCATGTAGTCGCCGACTTGCATGTTGGCGAAGTCTATCGCTCCAAATTAAATAAGCTCTCGTGCCACAAAGCGCTTAAGTGGACTGTGCCTCTGAGCGACGTATTCCAACGGCACATCTCAACGGTGTGTCTTGCCAGTCTGAACCATGACGTTGTATGCAAACAGCTCCTTTCTTTTTACTGGGTAACGTTTTAGTCCAGAAAATATTGGCTAAGGGGATTTTGCTCGCCAGGCTCTTATGGCTTCTTCGTACTCGTAGTTTGTAGAAAATACGAATTTGAGGATCTAATTAGGGGGGAAAATCTAGGCAAACTCTCTATTGTCTACTCGTGAGTATTTAAGTAGGTTAAGAGAGATTTAGTCTTTCGAAATAGGCGGTTTAACATTATTCTGTTTACGTTATTTGTTATTTACGGGATATACATAAATGTATAGTACAGGACAAAGTGTTTAGTAAGATAAATATATTGATCAGCAGGAGATAAAATGGCTTATTGGGGATAGGCGTTCCAGTCTATACCCCAGCTATCTTCCAATGCTGAAAAATCCGACTCAAGCCATTGTAGCATTGGCTGGGTATCTGTAAAGTCCCACAGGAATTCCTGGTTGTATGTGGCATTTGGTGTTTGTTGATTCGTTTGACTTGAATGTAAAATTGGACTATGTTGCGATAGTGACCCGAAAAGACGTTGAAATGGAGGAGGTTGAGGGCTAGGTTTTGAGGGAGGTGCTGGCGGAGACGGTACAGTATCTGAAGGTTCATAGTGATTTCCTTCTGGTGATAATGGTTGTTGCTCGTCCCTCGTCGTCAGAACACTAGAAGCTAGAGAGCAAAACGGGATGCAAAGTTTATATAACTTGGCAACGGAAACGCTCTGAAATTTATTAGCTCTAATTTACTATCGGTAACGAGTGCAATACGATATCTTTGACATCTTCCAGATAGGCAACGAACTCCTGCATCATTTCGTAGTCAGGGGAATGCCTCGTTGATACGATATTACAGAATAGTACAAAGAATGCTGTAAAAGGATAGTGGAGAATGGTCCTACATGAAGATTAGCTAATCCTCACTACTTTGAAAACACTTACCAGTAAGCGAGTGACAATCTCATGTAAGTACTCTTATACTGGGACAGCTCCGACAGCTTCCTAGAGTTCTGGATGGCATTCAAAGCCAATCTTGCAGCTCTAAGTGATGCCGAATTATATTCCCGATTTTGAATCCGTGCTGCACCCGAGTGAAAAAGCACTGTCTGCACCGAATAAAATGCAAAGTTGACCATTTCTGATTCTAACTTAAAGTCCCATTTGCTGACAATACTTTTGCGTTTGTTCTGATGCTACTATCCATCAGTATTGGTTTGTATTCTAGACGCACTACTGACCTCAAGATTCAATTGCCAGATTGACTGCATTGCCGCAACCAGTTTGTCCATAATCTTTGGTTTGCTCTTTGGGGGGGCTGGGCGTAAATCACTAATAATACGACTCTGAATAATGGAAAGCTCTAGATATATTCTGAAGTTGTCCAGAACTTCTGCCTTCGCACTTGGTGGACGTAATAAATCAACCTCGATACTCGAGTCAGCAAGGAATCCAGTTTTGCCAAGATTCATTGCGAGCCCTTTATCGTTTTTGTAGCAAAGAGCGAAGCAATAGTATGCTTCATCAGCTTGTTCTGCTTGCTGATATATAGATTTATGTAGGTTCATATCCATACACATCTTGCTCGCATATTCAATGATTGCCCATGCAGAGGCGTAATCTCCCACCTCTTGAGCGAGAAGAACCTGCATTAGAGTCAGTGACACCAGATATAACTCAAATTGATACATACGCCATATGTCAAAGCCTGGAGATTACTCAGACTCGCAGCAGGACTGGTTTTTATGAACTGGCCGGTAGCTATTCTCGCAGTTTCGAAGTAGTATAAAGCCTCACGGCGAAACTCATCCTCAAGTCCACTGTTATCTCTATGCACTGAAAGAACAATCTCTTGGATGAAGTAACCCGCATATGAACATACGCAAATCAGACTGGCAAGACTCGTGTCCTCAATGTCTGCTTCAACTATTATTCGACACATTCTTGCAATTGTCGTTCTTGAGGTGAAGGGCATGAAGCTGGAACCAGAACACACGGCTCGTCCAGAGTCGGTCGCTGAGAAATTTAAGCGTCAAGAACGATAGTTACGGAATCTGCCTACATTGTAACATCCATTGCATGATAGTAATATGCGGTTTGACTGATTTGTTTAGATCAATTTCGCCGAAATCATGCGCGTGTCCCAATGACGTGTTCAGAATATCTTTCAACGATGATAGTGCTGAACGAAAGACCGCTTGTTTCGAGGAGTTCAGCCCAGTCGTGCGACTAAGTTCTTCCTGGATCAATGTATGGGCTTCAGCAGCTGAAAAAGGAGGGGTGGGATGTGAGACACTACTCCCATAAGCAAAAGGTGGAGCCAACTCTCTGGAAAGGTATGCAGCTTCATCAAAAGCTTCAGCTCGATTTCTTTTCCTTGACGTGCAACTATCCCTTGGGCTGATAGGCGTTTGCTTGGTCTGGATAGCGATTAATTGGGACAATGAGTTCTCAAGAGCAGTCATGCGACTTTTGATCTCATTGATCGCATTAGTTCTGAGATGCATTAGTACGTCGAACTCTTAAAACTTGGCTATATTGAATACACTTCTTTTGGCACAGTATCTCGAGCCTTTCTTTCTGACTTCTGGCGTTCTCTTCGGCATGGCACTTGCGAATCGATGCAGTTCCCACAGGGCTCATTTCTATCACATCGAATCTAGCGCGACGTTTAGTGATGTCGTTTTAGTCTAAGTCTAAGCAAATTCTCACTTTGCGTACGTAGCACACATCACACTGGGTATGATCCGTATTAGCCAGAAGCTTATTACAGCACCGATGTCTACAAAGAGGTCACGCAAGCTTCCACAAAAGCAACCCAATCTTGAGACCACAATGATAGAAGGCCTTCGGCTTCTTTCTTGCAGATGGAATTGGTTTTGGGGCAGGGAAAGGGAGGATGACTCTACCGCTATAAGAGGCACGTCTGCTTTGAATTCGGAACTCGATTTTGAACTCGCCATTGGGGGGAGGCTAATGCCAGGATAGAGGGTGAATAGAGGTCAATTTTGTGGACCAGATTAGAAACAAATCGACAACAAATAACTTTGAGAGTAAAATGGCTCGTAGTTCAAATGGGAGAAAGTTGTGCGGCAACTTTTTGGTGATGAAAAACGTTGGTGATGGTTCGAATTTCGCTAGTCTCTTGGCGTGTCCCTTTCACATGGTCCGTCGTTGCTGAATGTTTTTGCTTGGCAATTGATGAGCTGTAACAATGCCCAGCGAGTGATATTCGAAGCATTTCACATCTTCTTGGCCTGATGGATGCAAGGTGCGAGGTATATAATAGAAGTTATTGCGCAATAACAATATACGATGATGTATCCTAAGAAGATGGCAAAGATGGCGACAAATAGACAATTGAGTTTTGACTCAGGTAGCCATGTTTCAGTTTCTAACTTCTCCAGGCTCCCGTCGTCACCGTGTCCCCATCGTTAGATCGCATTGTTCACACAACAAGGGAGTGTCTGGGGTCTGAGAGCCCGAACGCTACAAAGAACCCTTTCTCAACTATGTACTAATCATCAAGTTTGAGGGAGTCTTGTCTTGTCGCAAAGCCCTCTAAAGAGAAAAGAGCCTCGGCGCCGAACATCCGAACGTGACTTGTACGTACAGTACCCGTAATTAAGTTTAAACGAAGTCTTGGGGCGGTGGGGTTCAAAAAGCCCGCTTAAAAAAGGAGTCTCGGGCCCGAACACCCGAACGTGACTTTTCAGCAAAGTTTATCTAACAAAAACTAGAAAGAATTGTAAATACGGTACCAGCGGATCCGGCTATGAATAGATATGGTACTATCGCATGGCAAATTCTCCAAATTTCGGTCCATTTCAATATGGTCGTCAGTAACCGCTGCACAGCCTCCTGTTGTTGCAAACGATGCTATCCACGTTGCCAAGCGAAATTCTAGCCATAAGTCAGTCTTGCTAAATGTATATGAGGTATTCCAGATTGCCAATTCCAGATGAAGCTTACCCACCGAGTTTGACATTTCGTGGAAGCCAATTTATGCTTTCTATGTACCTAGCAACACTACGCAAGTTATGTCGAATCAAGGTCAAGACAAGCCTACTTCATGTGCCTCATCACTATCCTCATCTCTCACCTCGTCTTCGACACTTCACTCTCCTAGTGACAGTTGCGGTGCGCTGGCTTTGGACTACGATGAACCACTCACTCCGAATGTATCACCGATCGAATCCTACAATGCCAAACAGACATACACTTTACAGCCTTCACCGAAATTGGTCACATACCAGACAACACTGATTCTCGACGAAACTTCAATTCGGAATTTCTACGGAAAAACTAAATATTGGTTCGAGAATTTTAGCAAAGACGCAGCGAGAGTGGGGTACCTACAGTCACTTTCCTTGGAGGAAGTTGTCCGAATAGCCCTGTGGTGGTTCCTTCATGGTCGAATGAAACTAGTCCCTCTACTTCGTGAAGGCGTAGCGTTTCCTTTCGCACAGAACGACAACAAAATCTTATTGCGACAAGCACACATGAACCTGGCCAAATGTCTATGGATCATCGAAGAAACAAGGAGATTTAAAAATCTTAACGTGGAAGAAACAAATGAAACGGATGAATTACCAGAAACGGAATTGCTGTCACTTCGTTTAGCTCTTCTCATTGGATTGAGATGTGCCGTTTTGGCAATGCAAAAACATGGGATCTTTCCAGAGTCTTCTCTAACACCCATAGATCTTGATGACTCGTTAATCTACGTTCCGTACCAGCACATGGTGTATTTGACGATTCGACATCATCTGGCTCCCTTGCAGACAGAGGATCTCTCAATTTCAAAAGTGTTTCCGCTCAAAGATACAGCTGAAACCTTTCATTACGGTGGAATACATGTTAACCTCGAACTGCCATCCACCTCTGTGCATGAAAAGGTTCCTGCGATAATGTCAGTGGTTAGGTCCAGAGACCAACGAACAATTTCAGCGGTTTGTGGAAATCAAGATGGAAAGATTAGTTTTGTGATTGAAGCAGCAGGAGACTGCCGTTGGAGAGATGCAAGCTGGAAGACGACTACAACGACTTTGGAGATCACCTTCAAGACGGGATTTCGAATGAATATCCAGTTTGGAGCGTGGGATTTTAAGGTTTTAAAGGGGATTTATGACCACGAGAGGGACGCACTCGATTCATTTGAAGTGTCAAACAACGAAACACTTGTTTTCGAAACATCAGTTGAACATGCGCAGTACGGGGTGAAGCAGATTAGGGGGACAAAAAGATTTCCTCTCGAAGAGATCGCAAATTGCAGACTCCGTCTATTTGAAAAGAAAGAGCTCAAAGGTCTGGGGACAGGTTCCAGTAAATTACATTGCGGATACAGGATCTCAATACTCACACCAACATGGGTCAAGGATTTGAGGGTATTTTCTGAGGAGATCTTTCCAAGTCAAGCTGTGCGATTCGGGTTTCTTGGGGGAGAGCCAGGAAGTAAAGCTATTTCGTTGCAATTTGAAAGGGAGGATCTGATGCTGTGTTTCTCACAGCCTGAAGATTGTGTTGACTTCCTTGCGCACTTGACGGGGATTTTCCTCCATGAACACGAGCATACGGTCACGCGTGGACATCTGAATAGTGTCAACTCATTCAAAATCTCATCGTGCATGGAACCCCTCGGTAGCCTTCGTAGCTTTGGAAACTTTCAATGGCAAAGCTTGAGGGTGATTGCGCCCAAAGCAGAAGAGTCACAGCGCGGACTGTGTGAGTCGCTTCGAATTATTGTAGACTCTTCAACAGGGCGGTTGACGGATCGAATCAACGTTGGCCTCGGCGAGCTGAAAGTTCGGCGAAATGTAATATCATCGGGACACGAGCTTCAGATATTGCGACAACCACAAGAGGACCTTACATTCACAGTTTCGGATCTTACGGTAGGAGAGGAATTCACAGATGCAATGCACCAGGACCTGCACACTCTGCGACGAGAACCATCTGTTCGGACTTATACTTTCCCCAACCTCGCCGAACTTCACGCTTTTCAGGAGGCAGTAACTGGTTTTAAAGTTCTGTATGATGGAGTTCCATCATCCTTCTCAATCTCACGTCGCAGGTCTATGATACCCCGCGCCAAAGCATGGACACCGTTATATGCACGACTCCAAATTCTGAATCGTGGTAAGGTCAGACAGTTGGTTGCATACTTCCAAGAATTCAGCCATGGAAAGTGTATGAATTTCCGATTGAAAGAGACCGATGTTTTTGAAAAGTCGAAAAAAGGGGGACTTACCATTCTGAAATTCGTAGATGCAAAGTTCTCCTTACCAGCTGGTGGGAAGAATGATCCGGGTCTGGAAAGAGGATTCGTTTGTCTGGATCTGCTAGAATATCCCGGGGAGCACAGCAACCTTTACCTTGGCTTTGATTCCAACTCTGGTAAGTCTTGATGTTAGTTCGCGATTGTCAGAGATTCTAATTGAGTTTATAGAGTTTGTAAAGTTTGCAGAAGCATTACCTCGGCTAGTAAAGGGTTGAAAGGTTTGGTGGAAGTCTGAACAATTAGAAGGATAGCAAAGTACCCGGAGTTGAGTTTATAGGAAATCTCATCATATTCAAAAACATATCTTGCGACTAGATAATGTTAATTATTATCTAGGTATACTTAGAAGTAACGACAGACAGTGAGTGATAACTAGAACCGAAGCAATTAAATCATCATCGATAATAGAATTGAACTTGTCCTATACATAGGGTTTTGGCTAACACAGATCGCCAGGAAAGTATCGCCAAGGAAGCCCCGAGTAAATGCGCACTTCCGTCAAACGACTGTGTAAGTGCCATGAATGAGCAAGATTGATGCTATAATGGAGACAAGCGGCGTCATGTATACCAGGTCAGAATGAACCACACTCTGAGCCACCTGCAACATCTGATAATTCGGGCATTGAAAATCTCAAATTATGCTGGTAAATCCTTGTTTCTTGCATGAGTGGTAGTGGTTTTTGTGAGACCATTGAGGTTGAATCTGCTCAATAGTCTGAGGGAAAACAATTACATCCCAAACATCTGAACACTCGGAAGGAGAAGAGTAAGGTTAATGAAACATGCCCTCTGCACAAAATTCCGGAGGCCAATCAACACTAGAAACATATATTACATGCAAGGGGGAAAGGAACGAGCGGCAACAGTTTTTGCTTCGCGGCCAAATGAAAGCAAGAGAACTAAGATCCAATCGGCTATTGGACGGGTGAACCAGTTTGTTGGTGAAGAGTTGGAATACTACTCGGTGTACACTGCTATTTACATAACTCAGTATCCTGTTCGCTCAGCTCTTGTTCCACTCTAAGGGGCCAATAGTTTGATACTGATGAGGGTATTTGTGGGGTAAAAACAAAATGACTCTGAAGAAAGTCTTAGAAACTACCGTCTCGGCGCGCGGTGTTCCTCTTCGAGGTCCGACCGTATTATTTTGTAGGCTCATGATAGGGTACTCCACCTAATAACTACTCGTATATTTAGCTCCGTGCAAGGTATTTCGAGGGTCCACGAGGCGTCTTCTTCGTTGTTCGAACTGAACCCATATGAGAACACATCATTGAGTTCTGTAAGTACGTAGCATTACTCGAGCTCCACATCTCACCGCCATCCCCTCATTTCCCAACCACGACCCAACTTATTTAACCTTACGTACTAGAACACCAACACCGTATCGTTGGTAGCGAGGGTAACGACTTTCATTCGACCCCACTCCGATGTTGGACACAAAGCCCTGATTCCGTTCTTCGAGAGGCAATGTGCCACTCTTCTGTACCACGAAGAATAATCATATCTGTACTGTTAATGCTCATCACATAATTCTAAAACTACTCGAGATGCAGCCACCTTATCCATCGTTCACAGCAACGTGGCACAATGATACTTACCCAGCGATAGATCCAACTCGGACGGAATTATCTCAAGCTGGGAAGACTGTCATTATTACAGGAGCGGTGAGTATTTGAGCAAGCACTCAGCACTTTTTGCAAAACATCTGTGCTAAGAGATTTCAGGGCAGCGGAACTGGAAGACAGACAACAATTGCCTTCGCAGCAGCAGGAGCGAAGCACCTGGTGTTAATTGGCAGAACCGAGTCAGATCTGGTTGAAAGCCAAAACTTGATTCCTGCTCCCACAACCAGCACGATATTTGCTTGTTCGGTGGTAGACGAGAAGGCCATCCAAAACGCTGCAGGCAAGATTGGAAATTGGGATGTTCTTATAATGGGAGCAGGCCATGAGCCAAGTCCTGCCAAAATCGTAGATCAAAAATTGGTGGACTTTTGGACTGCCTACGAGGTAAGAACTCAAAATGGAAGATTATTGATTTGCAATATCTAACATACTTCGTAGGTCAATGTGAAGTCGATAGTTATCGCAGCACAAGCATTGTTTCCACACGCAAATGAAAATGCGAGTGTCTTTGCAATCACTTCTGGCGCTATGGCACTGCCCCCAGCTTATACTCCAAATTTGTCTGGGTCTATGGGTTCAAAGGTCGCTCAAATCAAGTTGATGGAATTTTTGGCCGCAGAAAATCCCGACAAGTTCATTTGTAGCGTTCATCCAGGAATACATGACACCAAGATGTTTCGACGATCAGCGGCTGATGCTAGCCAGCTCCCAATGGATACTCGTAAGTCATATTTCAGATCGTATGTGGGCGGTGGTTTGGCGTGGAGGAATGTTAACTGTGTTGATTGTAGTTGAACTTCATGCCCATTTCATGGTTTGGCTGGCAACACCAAAGAATAAATTCCTGCAAGGACGTGTCGTATTCGCGAACTGGGATGTTGACGAGCTCTCTGCTCGCGCCGAAGAGATAACGACTAGCACAGTGTTGACAATCGGCTACTCAGGCTGGCCATTTGCTTAAAGCAGTCACAAGCTCAAATCCGACGGGGTAAGTCACTGATAAATCCTTAAGGCGTCAGCGAGAGAGTTGAGCAAAATAGATGGAAAGGAATATAGCTATCGCCTGAATTCAAAACTACATCAACTACGTCCACTGAACCTTCCTGAAGAACTTTGACGAAATTTCTTTCGTATATGCATCCATAATGAGTCTCTGTGAAGCAAATAATCTTCACTTCTTATGGCGTGGAATATCCCAATAAAGCCTGCTAGCGGCCATGAAGTCGTTATTCTTTCGAACAAAGACGTCCTCTTCTCCAACAATCCCGCGACATCAGTCTTGACTTTATCGTAAACAGTAGGTAATGTAGTAGCTGAATAAGCATTCCTCAAATCTTGATATGCATCTTTGTCGTAGAGATCCCAAAATTCCTCCTCAGTATAAAAGGTTTGGGAATATAGAACCTTTCGGCCTCCCAGCTGCGTGAGTTTGCTCTCCGATCTTCGATTTTGGGCAACGAATGTCTTGATATCTGTTGAAGCTGCACCCCAAAGTCCAATGTTCAGCATCGGCTTGGCAGAATTGTCTGGGCCAGGTAGCGTGGTTGTTGGGTGAAAGGTGGGCGGGTTCACAGCACCTAGAGGGCACAACCATAATGGCCATATCCCAAACTCCTCGGCGGTATATTCAATGAACTTCTCGGCGGTCGAATATGGAAGCGATAGATCTTGGGTTATCTGTTGGGTGTACATTTTACCGCCGTGAAGCGCGCGGTATAGCATTCGAGTGTGCATAAAGTCATCCAATAACCAACGAGTCAACCGATTGAATGGGACAAATCCAAAATACTTGAACGCCGCGGCGCCGACCCAGAATCCTCCACGGTCGTAGCGAAAGAGATAATCACTGATGGGTACGTATTCCAACTTGATGGAAAGACCTTCAGAAATCGTTCGCTCTTTCACATGTAGATAGTACCAGGGATCCCATGGCCGACTGAATTTGCAGACGACGGCATCCTTTGGGGTCTTGTCTGTCAGCTGGCCAGTAATTACCACGCCGTGAGTACTGGAGAGTATGATGCCGTCAACATAGTCATGTTCAGGATTATCGATTTCCCTCTGGACGGACTCGATCGTGTCTCGTACGTTGTGACATCTATTATATGTGGTCTTCACATAATTTTTCGCCTTGATCAGTTGAACTTCAAGTTGTGTCACTGTTCCAAGTGTACCGAGTGATCCTGCCGCACATTTGAACAAGTCGGGACGTTCAGTTTTGGAAGCTGTCACAATTTCCCCATTTGCTAGCACCATCTCGATTGAGATAATAGATTGGTCGAAGTAGCCAAACTTGAACGAACTACTCTCTCCAGCAGACCCCGCAAAGCCTCCTCCAACGGTGATGCCGGGAAACTCCATGACCACTGGAGGAATCAGCCCATGTTCAAGGGTTGCTCTGACTAACGTGTCCATCGGGACATTTGGTTCTAAAATCACCGTTTGAGTTTTGGTGTCGATGCTCAAGATGGTATTCAGAGCACTGATATCAATGACTCGATCTCTGGGTGCGGGTCGGGTGCTGTTGGTGGAACCATGGAAAATGCGGTAAGGCTCTTTGCGATGGTAAAATGACTTGATGTCAGATGCAATTTCTTGCACCTTCCTCTCGTGTTCTGACATTAGGATAAATCTCGAATGAAAAAGGTTGTTCGTTTTGATGTATTGAACTGACTGTCGCGAAAAGGAAAGCGACTTTAGAGCTGAACAATTGGGAATAAAATGAATCTCAGTGGAAGAGGGGGTAGATTATGTTCTAATTTGAGCGCTAAATTCTTAAACTGTTGGAATGTTGAAAATAGATCGAGTTGCGTTGGCGTTTCATTCCCGAATTCATTCAAGGGAGGGCGACTCGAGCCGCTGAACCAACAATCACCAACCCCGTGATTCACAGCTAAATATGCCAGACTGCCTTTTACTTGTGATTCACAAAAGATCATAGAGATGTGACTTGTATGGCGCACCCTCAATTGGTCCAGAGATGGTCATGCGGAGCTGTGTGAGGTGCCTTTACCATTCTCAACAAGTGCCAGTTGGTCGACAGTTCCATTGGGCTGAGTTACAGATTGCTAGCTAAATCATGCCGGAGGTAATTTTATTCTCTCTCCAAAAGGGTGGTTATGACGTGGTACTTTCTCCTATCTTGAAGGGATCATAAATAATGGGGAATGACCGACATGAACAAAATTCGGTGCCTGTGTGAGTCTCGAGTTGGCACGTATTGAGCACTGACAGCGGGAAACTCATGATTGATAGTAAATGTAAACTGCACAACAACATCTGGGGTATCTCGAATGTTCAAGAAACAAATTCAACTTCCGCTTCAACTTTCCAGTCGACCTTAAGGCCCTTCCCAATCTTCTCAAAAGATTTTTCAATATCAAAAGATCTCAAGTCACCCTTTACATCTGGATGAAGCTTGATCAACATTCGAATGCCAACCTTGTGGCCTTTTTTGCCCAAACCATGTGATGTGTTGGCTTCTATTGAGACGTGCTTTTGGAGCACCACCTGGCTGGCAGGTCGACAAGGCATAACGACAGCTAGCGTTTTAGCCACTGTGCCAATATACCTGCACCACCAACTACACTCCGGACCGACCAACGCTTGAAGGTTTTCCGCGAGCTTCGCATCACCAGGTCCAAGATTCGATCCCCATCGGTGGCACATGGTGAGGGCTAAGACGCTACGAGCTTGATGCGTCATTCCTGGCAAGCCTGCAAGAGTCCCTGAAATGGGATCGTGGAGTGCTTTAGCGGAGTTTGCGCTGTCGGGATCACCCATATCTTGCCAAGTGTTACTCGCAATATATTTGATGATATGCCTTGAAAACACCGCGGGATATCCACTTGGCATTGAAGACAGTATGAATCGAGCAACGGCATCAACACCATCTGACTCCTCTATGGTAATTTTGCTTGGTAGAAACGACAAAGGATGTTGCTCTCGACACTCGGGTGATAGCTTCATAAACAAGACACCCTCGTGATTACCACCGCTGCAAAAGACTACTTGCTTAATCTTAGGCACCGCCTCAACAAGGGCTTGCACAACGGTGACAATAGCGGGAAACTGCTGCCGTCTTCTTTTAGAAAGACCATATATCTTCCCATCATCATAATTGTTGGCGTGGAGCATCTCACGCCACTTGGCGAAACGATTGCCCGGCACAACGTAGCCTCCAATAGCTGGTATAGGATATGGTTGAATCGAGTCGGTATGCATCAACATGCTGCCGTATCCGCGGAAACCACCCCCACAGAAGTAAATTGTTATGCCATCGTGATGTTCGGCTTGTGCTTTGAGCTGAGGGAATCGAGCTGTCAGCTCTTCAAAGGCGCCCTTCATTAGACCGCGTAGCTCTTCTTTGGTGGCATGGGCAGAGTCTGTCTCTGATAAGGCAGCGGTAAGCTTTGCAGCTCCAAATGGCATGCTCTTGGCTGCTTTTGCTGCAAGAACATCATAGCCTGGATCTACCAAACTATTGACATATGTCATTTGAACACTGCCGCCGCCGAGATCCATGAACAGGCCGTCGACTTGATCGTAGCCACTTCTCGCACCCATCGCTCCAAACAGGCTCTCCATAGCCGGGCTTAATATGTCCACTGTAAGACCACTTGCATCACGAATGGCACTTAGCATATCGTCCTTGTTCTTGGCCGTCCGAGTCGCTTCCGTCGCAAACACGCTGATGTTACCGCCAGGCACTCCATAGCCGTCGCATATGCTTTTGAATCTCGCGAGAGTCTGGGCGACCTTTGCGATAGTGGTTGGAGAGAAGTAGAAGGGCCTGGCGTCAGGACCGCTTTCATGGAGCGCGTCGTACAGTGATATCCCAACACGTTCGCGATAGATACATGTCAGCAGTCTGCTTGCAGGGAGAGAAAGGTCGGAAATAGAGAATCGAATGCCATTGCTAATATGAAGTTAGTTGTCTGCGGGTGCATTTTTGGGCTAGGGAGAACTGGAGTGGTTCACCTGCCCATATCAACCAGGCCATGAAGGGGTTTTGAGCTGTCCAGTGCGGCCATTTCCGTAGAGAAATTGTCGACTGTTATGACCCTCCCCATCCCAGAGTCATTGTCTGCCATGGTGTCGTGTTTTGCTGGCGTGAGGGGACGGGCGGAATTGATGGTGGGGGAGGAAAAGAGAGAAAGGGAATTGAAGCTGTTGATAATGGAAATGTTGGCCAAGAAAACAGGGAACATTTCCCTCACGTGATGGCGGGGTCGCTTGACCCTTTTCGCATTGCTTTTCCCATCATGCTTTCCACTGCCGAGCAGCACCTAGCGATCGACGACAACGATGCGAGTCTCTTATCGCCATGTCCTAAACCTGAAGGCCTTAGAGCAGCCTAGTGATGTATATCATTACAAGAAGGATTCCCGACAATCAACATGATATCGTGGATCGATATCATCGTGGGTTCGACTGGTGAAATACCAGAACTTTTGACAGCTAGCCACAATTCAAACACTTCCAAGCGGCGAGCGATGTGGGAGTCGAGATCGAAGCGAAAGTAGAATTAGCGATTTACCTCGGGGTACATCACAACTTTAAGCAAGCACGAGTTTCTCGTCCTTGGAGAGCAAAAAGAGCATGGCATTTTAAGTAACAAAAGGTTAAGCAACCTGCCCGTATCTACCTCCACGAACTCGCAACTATATACATTGGGTTCCACCCCTGATCCGTCCTATCGGCATCCCTTTAACTTCATGCGACCGAAACTCAGCTTCTAAGTCAACGTAGGAGCAGTCCAGGTGATATATGTGGATGCTTTGACATTGGCTTGGTCACTCTTGTCAACACCAGCGGTCTTAGCACTCGCGTCGCCTTTGAGGAACCGGTTGATGAAAGCCGTCAATTCGGTCTGTTGAGAAGATGGGAAAGTGCAATGGTTGTGAGGAGCGACCTCGGAAAACCCAAAGCTGTCTGTGGCTCCAAGTGCCTGGTATGCGAGGGCACCAACTCTCATACATCCAGTGGTGGAAACGGGGCCCAACCAGTCGATATTGTTCTCAATGACGAGAAGACCGCGAGGAGCAATGAGGGCTGGCAACATGTGGTGATCAACAGCCAAAGTGGACGTCTTCGTGGCAAAAGGATCGAAGCGCTTTGAGTACCAGACGTTCTCTCCGATGATCTCGTGTGCGGTCTGGATCTTCTTGCCAGCGGCCTCCTCCAAGTCCGAAATTCTCCAGCAAGCCGCTCCGCCGGAACCAGACTCTTGTGGCAGAGTAAGGGCAATACGGTCATCAAGCGCTCCTGCGATAAGAGCACCTTTTCCATTGCGGGAACATCCAGTCACACCAATCCTGGTGACATCAATCTTCTTGGTTGTATCCGCCTCGATGACATCCAAGATTCGGCTGACACCCCAAGCCCATGCGGTGGTTGCGCCCGCACTATGTCCACTCCCATAGAGGTCGTAAAACAATCCCTTGCCGCGACTGCCCGAGTTCGTTTGTTGTGCTACACCATCGTTGTTGAATGTAATCGTGGCTACGCCTGCTGGAATCGGTAGACTAGCACCCCCATAGGCGATTATAGCTGGCGCTGCTCCAGTAACTCCACTTGGCATCTTGACGGTTGCGGAGAATGAGATTGATTTTCCTGCGTTGGTTACCTTGACGCTGATCGAGGTAGCTGAGACAGTTCCAGTGACCGATTCCGGTTTGGCTGGCTTGTCACCGAGCTCTTGCAAGTAAAAGAGCTGCAAGATCTCTTGTTTACGACATGCCCATTGTGCCTTGGTGGTGACCTTGGTACCGTCTGCAAAGGTGAATGGATCTGGGAGTTTTGAACTTGCTGGCGAGTAGGCGTAGTTCGCTGGTAGAGCTTTGCATGCGTCCTGGCGCTCGTGAAGAGAAGACGGAAGTGCGAAAACTGGCAGTGCCAGAAGAAGCGCCGAAGATACAACAGACTTCATTGTGAAAATGTCGAGAACAAAGTCAGGTAAATGGGTGTGTCACCGTGTGTGATCCTACGTAAATGACCTGCTTCTACGAGTATTTATATAACAGCTTTGGTCAGAAATCATCATTTGGCTCAATGACCAATGCCATTCAGCCCCACATGGATCTTGACCACAATGAGATCAACACTATAGCCTCATATCCCATTTCACCAGGACCGCGACAGCTTGAAATGTAAACTTCTTGGACCATACCTCGGGGACAGTCCCAGTTACTCAATTGGTCTATGAATAGATTGTCATATACCAGAATATATTACTGAAGATGTATGCAATCAACGTGATTGTATCAGACTGGCAAATCCAAATTCACGATATTTCAAAAGACGACTTTGGCCCTTGCAGCCCGAGCTTCACCTCGAATTTTGAGCTTCTCACGAGACTTGCACAAGCAACCATGTGCCATAAAGCCAAGCCAATCCCCTTTACAACCCCCAAAAACGGAGACAATCATCTCCGCATTTCGAGTTGGAGCCCCATCCGACGCCGTGGCGAACAACGGCGCCAAGCACGATCAGATGGGCGCTCAACTTCTCCCGATTAACCATTTTCGAGGTTTTATATAATCTTGGCCAATGTCCATTACCTTCGAACCATTGATCGACGGATCGATGGCAACGGGAAAAACGTTTAACCTTTTTGAAGCCGCAATAACTCGTATATCCTCTCGGCTAAATTGAGACATCTAGCATGTCATCATCTAAACTGCCTGGTTTTGACCTATAGCCGGCCTTATGTTGATTGGTATTTTATCCTTAACATTCCTTTTTTAAAGCATGGTCCAATTAAGGTTCCACGAAGCTCTTTAATCACCTAACCCCAGATCTCCCCGCATTCTCTCCACATCTCGCCAATCTAAGTTGAATATAATTTTTCCATCAATTGGATAAACCTGTTGGCTTGATTTGGACAACTCCCACATGTGCTTCTATGGTTTCGGGTCTCGGGCTGTAGTCAGCAGTTCTGAAACTGACGTCGAGTGTTGTTCGCCTTGCTACCACATTCAGAAACTTCCGACTCGTTGTAGCATTACGCTACTCAAGAATACGAGGTGACATTGTCGTCTCCTCGACTTCAATGAATCTTTTATTTTCCGCTGGCGCAGATAGCCCGGTAGGACTGGACATTTCTTTTCACATTGGTGTGAACTGCGGCTACACGCCCAAGTCTCTTGATAATCGATCATGTGTTTCTACGAATTTTACCAAGTTTTTACAATTCGTCTGAGAATCAAATCTGATCGATGATTTCTTAAATTCTGAGCATCTTTTGCGGTTCAATATCATACCAACTGAATGATACTTATCAGTTAGTCTTAAGAATTTGTCGGTTACGACGGCCTTTCTGCTTCCCGTTTTCGTGGTAACAATTTAAATTTTGAGCACCTCAAAGAAATTAAGCCCACATGAAAGAGTTTAACTAACGCGGATTCAACCTTGCACTTTGCCACTGACACAGTCTCTCGTCAATTTCAGAGCTTCTCTCGTTCGATGATAAGCAAGACAACAGGCAAATGCAAACTCAATCCTACTTTTAGGCATCCTTGACTGTGTTTATGATGGACTGATATTTTTTACATGCATGTTTCAATCCGGAACCTAATACCAAGACATCGATAGACGGTCGATCGTCTCATCAACCCTAAACAAAGTAAATAGACAACTCCAACAAATCAAACCGACGAAGCATTAAACGCAAGCTCTCGCCTCTCTCCCCAGGTCGTCGATGGCGAGAACCTCCAAGCACCACTGTACTTCCTCTCAAACTAGTAATGCACCACGGACTGGATGATTCCAGGTAACTCAGGCCAATCTGCGTAATTCCTATCACTAGTCCCTAGCACGATAGGAAAGAGGATCGACTGTTATATCGTCAGTACATTTCCGAGGAAATCTAGGTAGACACGAACTTTGTCACCCTTCCTAAGCTCCAAGTCAAACTTAATATACGCTTCTTTCAAAACCGGTCCATCGTAACTTTCCAGCCCAAGCAACGTCTCAATTTCCTCCGTAAGATGTACCGTAAGTTTCGACCCGAATTTATCGATAATATCTCGCAATTGTTGTCCATCATACAACTCAGGTTTCGTGGTCTCAGCATAACGCTGAAATTCCTCTAGACCAGGCATGAAAGCCTCATGCTGCGCTACGTTCTTCTCCATAATGCCATCTACCTTGGTGATCCTCTCGATCGCAGGGAACAGCAGCTTTTCTTCCTCGTCATGATGTTCATGAATCCAGTCGCACCAGAATTTTGAGTAGAGGAGGAGGTCGCGGATATCTTGAGGTTTTTTGACGTAGATGCATTGGTTGTAAATGGAGTTGAGAGCACGTATCATTCCGTTGTGTGCGCATGCCATTTCTTGTGCCATGAATGTTGCTGGAGAGAGTTTTGAGACTGGTATGGAGCCACCTGGGGTCGGGATTAGAGAGAAAGGGGTGTCAGCCCAAGGGGCGGTGGGTTTTGCCTGCATATTTGATTTTGAATTTGGACAACGGGAGAAGTGAAGTAAAACAAGAACTTGAATTTTGCATTTTAAAACTGATTCTGCTTTTATATTTCATGATCCTCCAAGAGTTGTCAGTAAAATTGCTGTCAGACAGATTGCCGAGCTGATGTTAAGCGGCTGAATTTCAGCCACAAACGGTAATGTAAGCAGCAGACAGGTATTGCCATCGGCCGCTGACGCCAGTAGCAAGGCAAAGAAAGCGCCAGCTTACATGTTTGAGTATTTGTTTTCAAAGCGTTGATGATGATTCGAGAAGATATAGAGGATTGTCTTGGACGTTGGCGGTGTGGTTTTATACTTGACGTCCAATTCCTTGCGATCACTACTGAAGCCCCCCTTTGAAGAAAGCAACTATCAGATCGAGGTCTTCTCCTACGGTAGTATCTAAACTTGAAAGCTTTCTCTTACCATACTCACGTCTCTCGCAGTACTGTTGTAATGTTTAAGCAAATTTTCTTTTTTCATCTATCCCGATCTAAGTAACAAAACCAAATTAAATTGTCGACAAAGTGGAAGAAAGATGTGATGTCATTGATTGCCGTAAGGAGTAGAAATTTGATTGCACAACAGACATATTTATCTGACTTACGATGCGTTTAGACTCTCTTGTCGTCGTGCAAGGTCTGATCGCGAGGAAAGTCACCGCCTAACGGTAATCAGACCGACGATTAACTAAATCTAAGTTAGCTTTTACTTTAGGCTTGAATCTGGATCAACCTGTGGGACAATTCAAAAAAACTAAACCTACTCGTGCAATGATTTCGCAGTGCGTGCATGCAATCAATGCAACTCCTCTATTGAATTCGTCAGCCTGTTGTTGATACATTCAAATTGACTTCATCTACGCAGTCAAGTGTTCAGAATGTAGAGTGAATGATCACGAGAAAACTAGCCAAAACGCGAAACCCTTAGAATGAAAATGAACATGGAGGTGAATATTTGACTTAGCACAAACCTCAACAAGCCAAGATTGGCCACCAACAACCGTGTCTCGAAACTTTTGTTTTGAGATTTTTGGATCTGGGCGATCCGCCAGCTATAACTTCAATTTGGTCGCTGCCATTCTAAGGAATCCCATTCAAATCACAGTCAGCTTCCTCATCTTTGCCACCAAATCCCCAACACTCCTTACAATCGCGAAAAGTCGAATCAAAAAACCCCAACCATTCCCTTGTTTCAATATTTCTCCACAAACAATGGGATTCGCGTTCCTCCGACTCGATTCCCGCTTCGACTTCCATAACGAAACCCCCAAAGACACGAAAGAACGAGCAGACTACCTGGAAAGTACAAAAGGATACGTTCTCTGGGAGTGCCGCTACTTCGAGCGAATCGAACGACCTAGCGCGTACTTCGAGTTTTCAACCGAGTGGCAGGAACTTCCATACCGCTTGGAGGGACCATGCTTTGAACTCTTGCTTCCAAAATATTTTCCGGAGAAAAATCAGTTCGTTGTTTGCTATTCGTGCTTGCAACTAAGTATCAAGGCTGCGGAGGAGAAGGAAACTAAATGCCATATTTGTCGAGGCCCGGTGGATCAGCCGAAAAGCCCCGAAGAGTATTTTGAAAAGGTTGCTAGGAGCGATCCGTGGATAGTTCGAGGGGCGGGACTGTGTCCGGGTGTCAATAAGAGAATACAAAAAAAGGATTAATGGAGGAGAAGTTGGTGGAGAGCAGACTGAATCCGGGTGTGATCAAGAGAATATAGAAATCGGAGTTATAGAGAAGAAGTTGATGGAGATAGAATGTGTCGATCTCAAGTGTGCTTCCAGGCTACCGTGATTCGTCTGAGAATTGAATCATGACGATTGCATGTGCTAAAATGCAAAAAAAGCGAATGTGCCATAACAAAGAGAGCATAGATCGAGAACCATGTATTATTCAAAGAGATGCAAAAGAATAGATATGCTGCGGATGACAGGATCGATCTAAGTGAATAACATTAAAATCACCCCTGTGTGGCAATAACAGGCAAGTATCCTGTGGTTTGAATGCGCTTGTTCACCCAAAAGCCAGGATGAATAATGGTGGGTTTCTCACGATAGATACAGAGGGCGGCATCCTCTCACTTTCATCCATCTCAACCTCTTACCAACAAGCCAAATATTTCCCGCCACCCCACAACAATGGCAGCCTCCTCATCTCTGAGGGGAAAATTCAAAGCACTACAGTTAAAGACACCGATCAAACGTCCAAGCGGAGGATCTGCAAATTCCTCGTCGTCAAAATCCCCCGAGGGCGGAGAGACCACCTACTATGATGTTGACCAGCGATCTACGCAGAGAAAAGCATTCTCTGGGCCACCACTCGAAAGTATGCGCGAAGGTTCGCAAGGCATACCTCTAGACCTCAAAATCAAGATCGGTACAGTTCGATCGCAGACCATATCTCTCCCCATTCAACCTGCGTTGCCCGCATTTGGAGACCGCACGACGAGCAACCCTATTCCCGAACCTGTTGATGAACGGAAGCTGAACCTGCTCTACTATTGCATGCGGAATTTGAAGTTCGTAGGAGATCATATGATTGACCGCCACGCTCTGAACCTGGCCGAGAGGTGTAAATGTTGCGGCGAGCGACTCTATTCGGGGACGAATTCAGGACTGTCGGGTTTGGCGTTAAAGCTCATTCGACAAGCTGCCGAACCAGAGGCGGAGGAGGAGGAAAAGCGACTTGCCGAAATAGCTTCATGAGAGGAGACACATGTGCAGAACCCATGAGCATCATGACTCGAACGGGATATCAGGGAGGCCTATCGAGGTGATGGAGGAAGGCGCAACAAACTGGTTATGCAATGTTGGAACAAAAGGAATTGAATTTGGACGACGCTCGAGAAGTAAATCTGGTGCCGAAAGGCATTTTTACACCATGGATCTGGGTTCGATGGAGAAAAATTGGTCGGTGCTATTTCAAGCTGTCTGGTTAGAGGTATCGACATATGGATGGGAGTTATTCTGTAGACAGGAGGATATCAATCACAACAACACAAATCATAAAGCGAAGTTTTGACCGTTAAGCTTCGTGTCACGGCCTTGGAAACCTGAAAACATTCCCATCTATGTTGGTAACTTGCGTGTATTGACGAGGGTTCAACTTCAACTGCCCCGTGTAATCCTAGTACTCGCTCTCAACTGTGTCGAAATGTGGATTTTCCATCGAACTTTTGCGTGGTCGCTGATTGACTCTATTGCCCGCCTCCTACTTCGTCAAACATACAAGGTTGTTGTAGATTTCCTCACAATATCTGTATCGCCAGTGACCTAGCTATGATGACTTGGATCTGTTGAGCTAGATATTGCGAGTCTCTATGATGGTCAAATGGCAGATGGAATGAGCGTTCGGAATGGAGACAGTCTGACAAGCTGAACAGCAGGGACGTAACATTTTTCCGTGGACTTGCTGTGTGTAAATATTAGAATCCATTTCCTTCGAGTAAACACTAGAAAACTTACAAATGAACAATCTCGAGCTTTTGAGTCGTGATATGAGATATCTTTCGTTAAAGAAGAAAATGTCGACGTCCAGATGCGAACGTGGAGAAGTCGGCAGAATGCCTGTTTGGGCGAGACGAGACTTGTGACAAAGGCGGTAGGACGACCGGGTGGGTACTTTCTTCTTGCACCTTCAAGAACTTGGACACCAACAATTCTATCGAATAGAGAAGATGCTGATTCGAATATATCACGGACTCTAGTTGTATAAGCAGCCAATTCAAAGTCAATTTCTTGGAACCCTTTTTAACGATATGATGCAATATATTCATCAAGACCCGAGAGCTCTCGTTTTGTTCGTCGCGTCGATTTCACTTCCACCTCATACTTAGGGAATCCGTTCAGACCACCGAGTGGTGGCGTCTACGTTTGCAAGGCAAGTTCTCTACAAAGAAAGAATGGTTTGGGAATTTAAAGCACTTGCTGAAAATATCAGACGAGCGACATTTGAGCTAGTTGTGTTTCAACATTTCCGGGCCATTCATTCATTCTTGACGGAGTCATAGAAACACTCGTTACGCAGAATCTCGAGGATGTATTTTACGCAAGCGACAAGAGGAGTCTGATTAATTTGTGTGCTGTTGCTTTTTTAACTCCTTTTAAGTTTTTAGCTACTATTTTTAGCGGCTAGCTACCGGTATACAGATGTTTCAACGGCAGAACCAGAGGGAAAGGGATTTACCCAAATCGTCGATTAGGCTTGGTTTTGATGTTCTTGCTGGTTGATTCGTCGTATCGTAAGTATTTTACGTACACGCTCAGCCCGGAGATGTAAGATTAAATCCATCTGATCGAGTACTTAAGATTTGAAAATATTTTGATTTCAAAACAATCAAGACACCTAGACGTCGAATATGAGCTCTGTAATAAGAAAAGTCGCCTTGGTCGGGGTGGGTTTACAGATCTACCTCCTACTTGACAAATCTTCTAATTGATCCAGGGATCTGGAAGATTAGGCCCTTACCTTCTGAAAGCACTTCACAGCGACCCCGCATTTGACGTAACAGTCATCACCCGAACGAATTCCACGGCTACATTTCCAGAGGGCACCAAGCTCATCAAAGTCGCAGACGGTTATCCCGATGACGAGATCGTGAAAGCGTTCAAAGGCCAAGATGCTGTGATATTATCTCTCGGGTATCAAGGTGGTCAACATCATGCAGCGCTAGCAGAGGCATCGAAAAAAGCTGGTGTCAAGCGACTGATCACTGGTTGGGGTGGGAATGTTGCCAACCAAGAAGCCATGGAAATCTTCCCCATCGGAAAGAAAGTTGCTGAGGATATCAAGGCTTTGGAGGCCATGGAATCTCCGGAGTGGAGTTGGACTGCTATATGCTGCGGTTTGTTCTTTGACTTGTTAGTATGTCTTATCCTGTTGAAAATAGATAACTGATCGGCCGTGATAGTTGTTTGGAAGTAGGATTCTTTGGTATCGACGCACTCACGAAAACCGCGACAATCTGGGATGACGGAGAACAAAAGTTCTCAGTCACGGCCCGACCGACTATCGGTCTTGCTGTCACCAAAGTCCTAGCTCATCCAAAGGAAACTGCCAATAGACGAGTCTACATCTCGTCATTCCAATGCTCCTTGAATGAAATCCTCGATGGATACAAGACAATCACCAGTTCCGAGGGTTGGAATATCACCAAGGTAACGTCTGAGGAGATGGTGGCCAACGCAACGGAAAACGTAAAGAAAGGAGAAAATGTCATGTATTCGATTGGCAGATTGGGTCTTGCGACTGCAGTCAAACCTGGTCTACAGGCTGACTTTGCGGCGGAAGGGATCCTAGATAATCAGATGTTGGGTCTTGAAACGAATGAGAGTTCTCACGAGATCATTGCGAAGGTCTTGAAAGCTTAGATTATGTAGAAATGTCCTGTTCTTGGGGTTATTCGTCGCGTTCTGGAGAGCAATGGGGTGGGAATATTGTTTTACATCACATCAAAGTCCCTTCTGACAATTCCGGTTTGCGTGCAGAGTATTAAACAGAATATACTTATTCCTATTTTTGATGAATCACAGTCGAGATCAATACTAACTACCGAAAAATATGCAAGGGACGCTTGGTAAAAGCTTCCAAGACACTTATCTCAGGCAGTACAAATTCTGAAGCCACCCAATAAGAAATATAAGGAATATGACAGCCGAAACCTCGCATATTCCGACACCTTAAATACGATACCACGCAACCCATTGGCCTCCCGCTTGTTACACGAAGCCGTGAATCGTAAACATTTTAGTGCTGACAGATTACAGCCTCTCGATTGGGAAAGGTATCACGAAAGCCGTGTGTCGGCATTCCTCGCTAATCATCTGGGCGCGATCTTGGTATCCAGTATAGGCTGTTCTGGAAACTCTCGCTCAAATGTTCCGAACTTTGGATTTATGAACGTTGTCTTCGTGTTGTGTGTTCGATAACACGATGCGGTTGCTTCCCGAGTTTTGCTGGCCGGGCTTCGACTATCATCCTGTCACCGAGGATGGTGTAAGCAGCAAACATTCGAGGAAGCCTTATCAGCAGTGCCCCCAAATTTTTGGCCTTCTTGCCTGTGTTGCAGCTTTGCTATCTATTGGCTTCTATGCAGGCAGAACTACAGTTGCGAGAGGTCAAGATGATATCAGTGGCTATCTTGGTTAGTGTTCAACATGCGCAAGTGATGGTTCTGTTGGATGTTTCATACTAAGTGACCCGCGAAGCGCCATACGGAGATACCCAAGAGATTTGGCATAATAACTTGACCTTTTCATCGTATCCCTCGCCAGCATCCGAAGCGGCATGGGCGTCATTAATTCCAGGTAAGTCGTTGAATGCTCATTTCGTCTTTCCAAAATGAGGCCCGATTTTTCCAATTTGACATAACTAATCCACAACAGTTGGACGAGGCTTTGTCTTCAACCCAAGCTTATCAGCAACCAATGACAGTTTAGCGGTGTTCCATCAACTTCACTGTCTCGTAAGTGTCTTTTCTACTTTTGATTCGCTCAAACGTTTACGCACTCACCTATAAAATACTGACTCCCTGCCAGCACGGGTTAAGAGTTGCATATTATGGCATGAAGCACCAGCTGGAAGTCACAAATGAAGGAGCATCTCCAGATCCTTATATCATGGAGAAAGCAGAAGAAGTAAATCTGGGCCACATCCGACACTGTTTCGATTATTTGAGAAGAGCCATCATGTGTGCTGCGGATACTAATCTGGAGCCTCTGGGTCCAAAGACAGAAGCCACGAATGGTTGGGGGTCATCAAGGACTTGTCGGGATTTTGAGAGGGTGAAAAAATACGCAGAGGTGTGGAAAAGCACTACACATGTTGGGATTAGTAAATGATTTTGTTTTGAAGAATGCACACAAATGTAGAGAAAGCAATCTGGCCTTCTGCTCCGACAAGAATATTGTCTGGTTCTGCAAAACTTCGACCGTGAATCCCAAATCTTCAAGTGAACAGTAACCATGGGTTCCACCTATAGACCTGAGTTGCAGATAAGCCAGTCTGGAAAATTTGTCTGGAAATCCTCACTCGCTGACTTTGATACGTCATATATACTTTCATGATCAATTAATACTCTAGGATCACGGGATCAAGAGCTATGCTGGAATTGAGTTCCGGACCTTGATGCCATGTACTTTACGCGGTGATTTGGAGTTCTGCTCATGTGGATCGGATCATGGTCTCATTATCCCAAGATCCAAAGTCGATGATGAAAAACTGTGAGGAGGCAACAAAACAACAAGTTCTGCTGTGAGTTAGGGTCATAATTTGGAGGGGTGATATCGTGACTTTTGCAGATATAATAATGACAAGCTTTAAGGTTACTTGTACGAGCAATGCAACACAAGCGAAGAAGGGGAAGGGGAAAAGCGGTCTTGTGGCACGTTTGCTAGGGTGATACGCTGATTGGGCAATGGCGTAGTGCTAGGAGAACTAGGAGGGGCAGAAAAAAGAGCTGCACGTGCACGTGATAGCTGTACTCCGTCGCAGCTGCCCTGTCCTGTATCTTCCCGCATCCAGCACGACGACAATCTTGCCGCCAACGACACAGCTCGCCGTGCTCTTCTCCCCTTTGATCTGCTCTTTCCTTCCCAGGTAAACAATTCTCATCTTTATACAACTCCACGATACCTCGCAGATACTCCTTCAACTCTTTCTTTCCTACAAACTGATCTGCTATGCTGAATGCTGAATGGTGCCAAATGCTAATCATACAAGACCTCAGGAACAACTCGGAAACTTGGTATTTCAAGCACAGTCTTCCCCGCACACGCCTTCGGATTCCTCCCGGTTGTATCGTCATGAAGTTCGGGGAGCAGCTGCGTTCGAGCGTGATCAAGGAATACCAATGGTACTACATTGCCTACGACGAATTGAAGGAATTGATGAAGAAGGATTATGTGACGAAGCCCACGAAACAAAACCCGAAACCAAAGAGACAGGAATGGACCGAGGCGGACGAAAGCAAGTTCATTGCGCGGATTGAACTGGAACTGGACAAGGTCTACTCAAAGCAAAAGCTCAAGGTTATCGAGATTTCGCGGCGGATTCAGAGCACAGAGCGCGAGGTAAACGATATCGTTGCGAGACTGGACAGCCGTGGCCCAGTGGGCAGAGATGGGACCAATGCAAACGAAGATGATGCCCCAACCGAGGAGGAGTTCATGATGTTGGAGGAGGACCTGAACGAAATCACTGCGGACGTCAACGACTTGGCCAAGTTCGTGCAGCTGAACTATACGGGATTTCAGAAGATTATCAAGAAGCACGATGTGAGCCAAAATGCCGCGACGATTGAGCTCTGGCTAACTTGGGCAGAAACAAACGCAATGGATCTTGAAACCTGTTTTTGCGACCCGTTTAAAGGCCAAGCCGTTCTTCAAGGACAATTACGATTCGGATATTGTGAAGCTGTCAAAGTTGTGGGACATTGTACGCACGCGAGGAAATCCAGTAAAGGGAGACAGCGCGGCTGGTGGAACACAAGGAAGCTTCATTCGCCAAACCACGAAATACTGGATCCACCCAGACAATGTCACTGAAGTGAAGCTCATAATCATGAAGGTAGGAATGCAGAGGATGGTAACTATGGTTTATGCTAATATTTTTGCAGCATCTGCCAGTCCTGGTATTCAACACGAACAAAGAGTTTGATGCGAAAGACTCCGCCATCACCTCCATCTACTACGATAACCCCGAGAAGTTTGATCTTTATGAAGGACGACTCAAGAAAACCGAAGGCGCAGAAGCTATACGATTAAGATGGTATGGAGGAATGGATACAGAGACCATCTTCGTTGAACGAAAGACCCACCGAGAAGATTGGACAGGAGAAAAATCGGTCAAGGCACGGTTCGCAATGAAAGAGAAATTCGTCAACTCGTACATGAAAGGGGACCTGCTTCCGGAAGCGATCTTTGAAAAGGCACGGAAAGATGGCAAGAAGCCTGCCAAAGTTATAGATGAAGACGAGAGACTAGCCAAGGAAGTTCAGTATTCAGTTTTAAAGCACGGCTATGTCCCACTTTGTCGCTCATTCTACAACCGCACCGCCTTCCAGTTACCAGCAGACGCACGTGTGCGTATCTCTCTGGATACCGAGCTTACGATGGTTCGTGAAGACAATTTGGACGGGCGGGACAGAGCAGGTAAAAACTGGAGGCGAATGGATATAGGAATTGATTTTCCATTTTCACAGCTACCGCCTGAAGACGTAGAGCGATTCCCTTATGCTATTCTGGAAGTCAAACTTCAGACTCAAGCCGGACAGGAACCACCGTCCTGGGTCCGTGAATTAATCGCGAGTCATTTGGTGGAAGCGGTACCTAAATTCTCTAAATTTATCCATGGAACAGCAACACTCTTTCCAACCCGGATCGACCTTTTGCCATTCTGGATGCCACAAATGGATGTTGATATTCGAAAACCCGCAACCCAGAATTTTGGCATTCACCGACCGGGCCATTCGAATCAAAGTTCTACCAGCGATGACGACGAAGATGATGATTCTGATGATGAATACGGAGAGTCGCGGGTTACGCCGACACCAGGGAATGGATCGAACGAGAGCGTTGATCGCTTACGCCAGACCCGAGATTCGTTAGAAGACCGTGATCTGGCTCAACGCGCGACTGGAAATGCTCTAGATATTGAGGAACAGTTAAATGCCTTGCCAACGGAAGAATATCCGTTATACGATTCGGATCTTGAGGATGATGAAGCAGATGCAATTGAAGAGGCACGGCAGATTGGGGGATGGCCGTATTATTCCAAGCTGATGAAGAAGCACGTTAGAGTGGCTGGGGAGCATGTTGTCACAGCTCTACATGCTATCACCCCAAAGCCAGCGACGGTACCTTTGAGTGGCCAGCAATCTCAGTTGGGATCAAATCAAATTCAGTCGAAGAGGTTCAAGGCTCCGAAGGGTAAGAAGATTCATGTCCCTGTTCGTGTAGAGCCGAAAGTGTATTTTGCCGCAGAAAGGACATTTCTATCATGGGTGAGTGATTCTGGGTCCCAATCAAATGAAGTTTCAATACTAACAACCCATAGCTCGAGTTTTCCATATACCTCAGCACCATCGCAACCACCCTCCTAAATTTCGGCTCGAAACCAACAAGGTTATCTTTCCTTGCCGCAGGATCATTTTCCGTCGTCGCCATTTTAGCATTGTTCTACTCCGTCGTCATATACCTCTACCGAAGCCAGGCCATCCGAACAAGGAAAGCGATCAAATACCATGACGAGTTCGGACCAACTGCACTTTGTACATGTTTGTTTATAGCAGTTGCTCTGAATATGGGGTTTGAGTTGAGGGATCGAGGATATATATGATCAGGGAGATACTTGATTAGGGAGTTGTACGGAGAGAAGAGATGGATAATGAGAATGTACATGTATACCCATTTGTTGTTGCTGAGTGGTTAGAAGGAGGGAAGGGGTCCGGAGGTACATAGGCAGAGTAGACACCTACGGGGTGTGGTGAGAGTACACTATCAAGATAATATTTGAAGGATCTTCCAGAGCTGTGCGATCCCTTCAGTCCATTTTTCTCATTTCAACTAGGGTATCAAATCACGACAAAAACCGACAAGTAGGCAACCGATACCCCTCCAACGTCCAATACCGTCTCCTCACCCCCTCCCACTCCCCCTCGCCCTCCTCCCCTAGCTTTCCCACCTCCACATCCTCCCACTCAACCTCCAATCCCGCATCCACCAAATCACACTCCACGACCCGCGTGTAGACATCATAACACACCCTCCTATCGGCCCCTAGACCATTGAAGAACCCAAACCTCCCGTTCTCGTCGAGCAATCCAGGCACGAACTCAGTGAAGAAGAGTTTCAAAGCAGAGTAGTCCTCGCCGAATGTGTCGAAATAGATCGCGTCGTATGTATATCCCGTTTCGAGGAGGGTAGGGAGAACGTCCTGCCATTTCCCTTCGTAAGTTTTATATGCGCCCTGTTCAGGAGAGGAAGCCTCCCATTTTGGACCGAACGGGTGGTCCTCTTCTTTTAGTTTGGCTAGGACGGCGGGATGGGCTTCGATTATGTGGTGGATTGCTGGTTGCGTTTCGGCGAAGAGGGTGTCTATGATGCCCATTCCAAACCCGATGTTTAATATCCTCTTTCCCTTGTCTTCGCCAGGCGGTAGTAACGAGGCCACAGAACGCTCCATGATGGACGTTTCCCAGGCCATCATCACGCCGTTGTTATCAGCGTCTAGGAGTTTGTCGTCCGAGAATTTGAGGTCGCTGGCTAGATAATCTGCAGAGTTCACGTCCTTTTTCTCGTCCCCGTTTATTGCGTCCACGTCTACGGATTCCTCCTCTTCGTCCTCGGATTCCGAGTCCAAGACCTCGTATTTCCCCATCAATCCTAGCAGCATCTCTGCTCGTACGCCTGCTTCAACGCATAATTCATATAACTCTTTCCTCCCCAACCGCCCCGCCAGACACCCGGGCGTCTCGTTGTTGGAATCGAGGTCATTCCATATCGCACCGCTTAGGAATAGTTCTCTGACTACTTCTTTCGCTTTCTCTATATCAACCTCCTCCCCATTCTCCTCCTTTTCGCATGCAGCAATAGCAGCATGTAACGGCGTAAACCCCGTTTCTGGATCTTGAACGGACGCGTTTCCTGGGATTCGGAGGAATGGTTTCAGGGCTGCGAGATCGTGGTTTGAGGCGGCGAGAAGGATTTCTTGGGTGTTGGTGTTGACTTCGACGGAAAATGATGGGTCGTCCATTTTATCAAGTTGTGATGTGGGACTGGGAATGTAATTGCAGTATCTAGACTTCTTTTTTTTGGAAGAGCTTGGGAATTTTTGGAGGGGTTGTTTGGCGGTGAGGGGGAGGGGGCAGAAACTTTTCTACCCCACCATTACCACTCTCAACCTTGGAACATTATCATGTCAAGTAATCAATAATAATCCAGTATCTTTGCTTGAGTGTTATTTCAGACAGCAAAAGTCTTTCGTAGCAAACACATTTGATTTGATAAGATGTGGAGCAGCTACATCGAGCGCATATGTACAGTCCATACATAATATGCCCATTCTATGTCTTGCTCAAAATATGTCCCAGGAAATGTACCAAGAAGGTAAATCCGCCACAATGCTATTCCCATCAACCATTCACCCATTCATAACATCATCTCAATATTTCGGCATCGCTTCGTTTACGCTTCTAAATTCTCATTTGAAGTTCTCTGGGTGGAGAATACCAGCCATGTTGCCATCCTTAACACGTTGAAGGGTCAAAGCAGCAATAAGTGCAGCACCTACACCAGAACCATCTTCGGCAGCCAAGATCTCGATAGGATCTTCCTCTTTCTGGTTCTTCTTCTCTGGCCAGTCGAGGATTTCACGAAGAGCCTGAGCACCTCGCTGCTTGAAGTGAGGGTACTTGTTGAAGACGGATCCGTCAGCACCAACATGGCAAGATTCGTAACCCTTCTTCTTGGCGATAGCTGCGACACCACAGGCGGAGAGACGAGCAGCCCGAGTACCGATTAGTTCTGCAAGACGCCGGATAAGTTCAAGCTCAGAACGGTTTGGTGAGATGCTGAGTTTGTTTTGGAAGAGATCAGCTGTCTCTGACAGATTTTCAAAGGGATCCCTGAAATTAATTAGTGGTGATATCATGGTGCAAATGTATGGAATGTGCTTACTCTTCGACCAAGGAAAGGAAAGAAGAATCAAGTGTGTATGCCTTTCGTAGCTTGTCGATATTTTGCCCCTCAAAGATGTGGACACCCTCGTTGTCGTGAAGATTGACCAAGACGAGACGGAAAAGTTCACCGAGATACAGACCAGCAATCATCTTCTCGAATGCTTGTTGACCAGGACGAGGAGAGTCTTTGTCAATAATGATATCGTAGGGAGTTCTTGGCAACACTTTGTGCTCATTGTCAAAAGCACCCCATTCGCAGTTGATGGCCATTGGAGTATCTGGTGGCAGCTTCATGTGTGCCAACTTTGGAATCGACCCAGTGTTCTCAAAGTAAGCGGCATTGCAACCAGTCCCGAAGATACACCCGATCTTCATCTTTGTGTCGGTGTACGCAGAAGCGATCAGAGTTCCAGTGGTGTCGTTGATCAGAGCAGTAAGTTTGATTGGTACCCCCTGAAGACATGTTAGACGATGATACAATATGAGCTGTTAACTTACTCTTCTCGCAATGGCAGCTTCAAACATAGGAACAACGTTCTCTCCCTCAACACCAGAAATATCGAATCCTTTAGTCCAGCGTTGAAGAACCCCGTGATCGATGTAATCTTGGGTGGCTGGGTAGGAGAAAGTGAAACCAAGATGCATCTTGTCGAGATTCTCCCCGGGGTGATGTGCTTCGACGAATTGTTGCAAACAATCAGCAACATACTCCCAGAGCTCATCAGCATCACCAGTCTTGAGTTCTTCTGGCATTCGGTATTTAGATTGGATGATGTCAAACTCTGACTTTTGGTCGGTCAAGATAATTTCACAAACACGAAGGTTGGTTCCACCCATGTCTAGAGCCAAGAAAGTTCCTTGTTCTTCACCGGTTGGCATAGCCATACACCAGGTAGGGTTCATGGGCTAGAGGTGTTAGTATACAATATTCCAAAAACAACCTGGATACTAACAATGCTTCCACCCTCAACAGAGAGACCTGATTGGAGTTTAGCAGCAATACCATGTCTGTTCAAAGTTGAAACCTACCTTTAGTAAGCTCATTGATGAAGTGTTCGGTGATCTCCTTCAGCTTTGCGGTATCGACAGTAAAGTGCTCCTCGAGCTTCTTAATTTCGTCAATCAAATCTTTTGGCACATCTACCATGGATCCTGAAGATTATTTTAGAATGCATTTCCAATAAGTAACATCAAAATTGTGTAATAAAAGGAAAAGTGAAAGGTTATTGGCCATTTTGCACGTGATGACCACAATTAGGGCTGGCCTCCACGTCCTTGCTTGCTTTTTTCTCTTCTGATCTGATGACAGGAAAAGCTGCTCCAGCTATGTGGAGGTTGAGAATCCTATTGTGTGATACTGCTGTATGGTATCTTTAAAGAGGAACTTCAAAGCGTTGCCTTAAAGGTTGTCTCTCCCACAAGCAACGGTGAGCAAGGAATGGTGAGGATACCCATTGACCACTGTAGCCAAAGAAGGGAATTTGAAATCAGTGAAAGCTCACCCGCTTGGTCTGACTTTGACTCCATGTTCGACATGTTCAACTTGAACTTTTAATTGTGTATATCGAGTAGGCTGAGAGAGCTGGTGTTGTGGTTTCTTGCAATTGTTGAGCTTTGGTAGCGGGGTAAGAAACAAGAGTCGATTTCCAGAGAGGAAACATATTGCAAAGAGAAACGAGATGACTCTCAGGTCCTCGGGTCCAACTCGCTTCACATTCACTGTTGAAGCTGAAAACGGAAAGAAATGCTATACACGTACCCTTCCGGGAAGGAGGCTTTCTTGGACCAAGTCCGACCATTTTGACTGATATTCGATAATTGACAAGGTCTGAAGAGTAGGAAAGAAGATGCGAAGACTACGGTGTCTTTGGAAAACAAATAGTATATATTTATCGACAAGAAAAGAGGCGAGCAGTGTATGCGAGGAAGAAATCAGGAGAAGTCTCAGCTCGGCGAATGTTTCTCAAGAAAAGTTGAGAAGCGAGCGATGTCATGGGATAAACAACGCTTGTCGGATGGCCGTAGTCAGCCATGCACCGTAACGACACCCGCGGACGCTAGGGTGGTGCGCCACAAGCTCGGGCCAGGGACAGCTTTCACCAGCCACATCAAGCTCGACTGAGGACACGGCGACATCTCGACGAACGCGAGCTTTTGGGTGGGTGAAGGAACCTCGGAATAGCATCAACTTCCACCACGAATTGTCGCTCTCCCACCACCTGCACTTCCTGGCACACGACCTCTTTGTAAGGTTCGATCTCTTCTTCGGCTGGTCTGCTGTTCAACCGTCAATATGTGGTCATTGGCAATCACCACCGCCATCCTTTCCTTTGCGTCGTCAGCCTTCTGCGCCGACAAGGGAAATCTAACGACACCACTCACCTCGAAAGTCATTCTTCCTTCGACATTCACACCTCCACAGAACTTCCAGAATGCCAATTTGGTCCATGTTATCAGTTTGGAAAAGAACTACCCAAAAGAGTCGATCAATGTGATCATTGAGAACATTGCGAGTACCGCCCAGGATGAATACTTTATCCCATTCACATCGCAGCAGATGGCGACAATAGGAGGGCTGGAGGTCAAGGATAGGAAAGATGCGGATGCTGGCTTGTTCGCGGTGGATGCCGTCGAATTCGACACGAAGAGGTAATTGTGTGTTGTTACTTTCACAAACTGCTGCTAATTATCCGCAAAGTGATACACAGTTCTACCGCATTCGTCTGCCAACACCCCTAGCTCCAAAAGCGCAGCAAACTCTGGGGATCTCGTTTTCATATCTCTCGGCCTTGAATCCTCTTCCTGCGAATATTGCCCAGATGGACAAGCAATACTTGGTGTATACCTTTTCAGCATATTGTCAATCAGCCTACGTTACACTCAAGCAAAAGACCGAGGTGAAATTCCCATCAACCAATATCCCCGAATACACCATCCTACCTGGAGAAGGTGGTGAAAAGGAGTCTCCTCAAAAGTCTGGCACCAAGTTCACCTATGGTTCGTACGGAAAGCTGCCAGCTGGAGCCATTGAGCCAGTCAAGGTCCGATACGAGTTCACAAAGCCATTGATCCATGTCTCGAGCTTGGAAAGGGATGTCGAAGTCAGTCACTGGGGGGGAAACATTGCTTTCGAGGAGAGATATGTCATGACAAACCGAGCTGCGAACTTATCCAAGCCATTTTCCCGTGTTGAATGGGCTTCTCAGCAGTACTATAACCCCCCAACCTCTGCAATCCGGGATCTCAAGTTCCCATTGAAGGTCGGAAGCCTGGATCCTTACTTTACCGATGTCATTGGTAATGTTTCTACCTCCCGATTCCGAAGCAACAAGCGGGAAGCCCACCTCGAAATTAAGCCTAGATTCCCAGTCTTCGGAGCCTGGAACTATCCTTTCCGTGTTGGATGGAGTGCGGATTTGAAGAACTACCTGCGAAAGCTTAACACTGGAAATGGATATGTCCTTAATGTTCCTTTCCTTGAAGGACCAAAGCAACCAGAGGGTATGGAGTACGAGCATGTTGAGCTCCGTGTGATCCTTCCAGAGGGTGCAGAGTAAGTTATAACTGCAGTTTGTCTTATACGCAAACTAACAGTTCATAGAAACATCCAATACAGCACCACAGTACCCCTCGTCAGCACATCCATCTCCCTACACCGAACATTCATGGACACCACAGGTCGCACTACCCTCACGCTCAAGGCCATCAATATCGTGGATGAATTCCGTGATCGTGAACTGATTGTCACCTACGAATATCCATTCCTTGCAGGCTTCCGAAAGCCAATTGTCATTTTTGTCACTATGGTGAGCTTGTACACCGCGGCGTGGGGCATCGGTACACTAGATATCAGCATAAAGGGAAAGAAAAGGTCATAAATATTAGGGTTTGAATTTGTACAGCAAATGGGAATGTAGAATAAAAAGTATATCCATGTTATCCAAACTTACTTGCAGTTTCATGTCGATACACTTCCCTTTCTGCGTTGGCCTTTCTGGGGGTCGTAGCATGGATCGACGGCCACATCAATGCCATCACATTGGATATTTTCTCCGTTTACATCACCCAAGTGGGCCCTCACACTCAGCTAGGTCTGATCTTTTCTACTAATGCTTTCATATCCAAGATTATGTGTTCCGTTCCTCCAAAGTATTGTTATATACAATTCAATCCCTCCACTCAATCTTAGATATCACTTACCCAGCAGCCACATTCGACGAACTCACCACCGGCCCACCCACCAAGACATTATTAATATAACTTCTCACCGTCGCGCTCGTAAACCGCGGGATACCCCTCGAAGAAAACGCATACGTTACCTGCCCATTCGCAACCTGACCTCTCACCATCGGCCGCTCAACGTTATCTCCGTTAAACACCACCCGCATACTCGCCGTGCTATCCACCAAATCGGTATGCGCATTCGCAGTCGCCGTACCACTTTGTCTGCTCGCCCAGCTCAAGGCATCGATCACGGGGTGGTCGAACGCGCCTTGTCCGATCGCTACGGATGTCACGGCGATGGTGTCGTTCGCTTTGGAGCCGGAGGGCGTGTGTGTGATTTCCACTTTGAACTCGCGCGATGCGGCGGCGACGGGCGCGGAGAAGCGGATGCTGGCTGTGTTTGAGGCGGAGAGGGCGACGATGGGACCTGCGATTTGCGTCCAGTTGTAGGAGAGGGACGCTGGGGGAACGTTGCCGGCTATTAAGGACGCGGAGAGCAGGACGGATACGCCGCCGAGGACTGTTTGGTCGGTTCCTGCTGAGATGGTCAGGGCGACGGGTTCTGGTGTGCCTGTTGGGGTGGTTGTTGCGGTTGTGGAAGTTGCTGGAGGGGCGCAAACGGCTACAGCTGGTGTTGGAGTGACAGCTCCTGGCCAGGGAGATAGCTGGCCGAAGATCGTGCCGTTGATGGGTCCGAAGCCGTTTCGAAGAGGGCCGATGTTGGAGAAGTCGTTAGTGGGTGGTGCGGCACCGGGGGAGATGAGTTCGGGGAAGATCCATTCGCTGACGGGCTGGACGTATTGGCCTGCTATGATGCCGTCTGAGGTTGTGAGGGTTATGTCGCCGATTCTGATGCGGTAGTTACGAGTGTAGAGGCCTTTGATTATTGTCAGATATTGAGCTCGAGGTGGGAGGGAACTTCTGCTTGCCAATGTTTGTGGTTTTGGGGATATCGACCTTCCATTTATTTCTGTTTGGACCATCTGGAGTGGCGGAAGCTACGAGACGTTCTGATTCCTCTCCTGTACACGGATCCTCATCTACTGCAAAGATTCGGACCAACATGTCTGATCGACTGGCTAGACCGATGAACTGGATGTCGTTAGCTTTGTCCATGGTATTTCTTTCCAACAAAAAGGCAACACTTACTCGGTGTCGTGCTGCTTCAAAGTTGGCATCGAGATCCGCAACGCCGATAAGTGCATCTTCTACTCGAACAAAGCCAGGTTGATTGCCTGTGGTAAGCAAATCAAGGTTCGCAACCAGAGAATACAGAAGTGTTTGTCCCTGATACTGGATGCCCGAAAACTCTATGTAATCTCCAACCTTGAGAGGCACCATATGCGAAGCATCCGGCACAATACTAATCACGTTGTCAGTCATCATCTCTCATCTGAAAGCCAACTTACTTCGTCCCAGCAGCAGGTCGATTCGACAACGGACACTTCTCATCACTCGCACTCCTAGGCACACAAACCGGAAACCCACTAAAACTAGTAATACTAGGATTCTCATCATCCGCCGTGAAAAACGGCACTTCATTAAACCCAGCACTATACACCGCATTTGGATCATTAATCCTCAACGTGCCTCCATTCAGTATCTTAATCCTACCATCAAACTCCAAACTCTCAATCACGCCCGTCGAGCCCGCGAGGTCGATCTGCGAGTAGAACATCTGGCCCGCGATGATCTGGTTGTTGACGATGTTGCCGTTGATGGAGACTTCGTTTTGCCCGGGCTTGACGCCGGTGGTGAATTCGGCGAAGGGGACGAAGAGGGCGGGGAGTTCAACGAGGAGGTTGTCCGGGATGGTTATGGTGAAGCCGTCGATTGTGATGGTGCCGCCCCGGTTGATGGCTGTCCCAGGTTTGGCTACGGCACTGTGCGGTGTTAGAGGGGGGATCAGAGGGGAGTTGGTTGGAGGGGGTGAGCGTACCTTGTGAGTGCACCGGTGATTATGAAGGGGAGGGTTTGGCAAGTTGAGATGGTTGCGAGGGCGAGGAGTAGGGAGAGTAGTAGAACATACATCTTGAATTGGTATGAGAAAGAGCTATGAGATGCTTTCTGGAGTTTTACCCAAGTGGGCAGTCTACCTATTTGAACCCAAAGCTCTTTCAGCTCAACGCCTTTTCCGTATTCTCCGCCAACTACTTCCCACGATATTCCACATACATTCTCATCTAAGACATTAGTCTAGACTGTCTCCCATGCTCTTTCATGGCGAAATTTCACATTACTTATCGAAATCCCAACATCTCGACGCTTCAAATGCTACATTCCTGTCTATTTCAACATCCCAAGACAATAGTCTCATGTCCTCTCAAGGCAAAGAAGTAATGATCAATCCTTTTCATCTCAAAATATTAACTTCCAAGTCCCGCGAGAGGGCCGAGGTCTTAACAAATCATCACGCTCCCTCCAGCTTAGCTTCACCTAGCCAATTAGACACCTCCGTAGAATACGAGATCTCGGTTTGATCATCAGATTCCCACAGTGGTGCACGATGGTGCACACATTTCTGCCCATGCGGCTGAAGAACCAGAGGTCGTACAGTTCATCCTGCGCATGTCGTACTACAGTGTGGCGTCGGATATATCTCGAGAAGCGAGTCCTGGTTCGCGCAGGATGAAGGAGGATTAAGCGACTGCAGCCAAGTGAATCGTGATGTGGCATGATGGATATGGTATTACTAACTCACTGCTGGAAGTCGACATCCGTTGGATTCTGGAATCATGTTCGTATCGAATAACATACTCATTAATCCAGAAAAGGGAAGTCTTAAGCGTCTCCCACGTGTAGAACCTGACCCCTTTCATCCACCGCAATCCTCGTCTTCTTCGTGCTCTCCTTCCTCGGATTTTTCGCATCAAAAATATACTTCATCTCCTCCAACGTCTTCCCCGCCGTCTCCACAAAGAAGAAATAAATAACCACCATCTCGACACAAATCCATCCAATATAGACCAAATACAATTTCCACCCGATCTTCTCAATGCCTACACTGATACCATAGGTGTTAACCACCATAGCGACATTGAGGAACAGGAAATTCAACCCCGAACCCTTGGCGCGCGTGCGATTCTCGAGACATTCGACCGCGTAAAGGGTTTGTAGGGGTGTGAATCCCCAGGCGAAAATTATGCCGAAGAGGTAGATGGAGACGATGACGCCGTAGGAGAGGTTGGGGTTGGATTCGGAGGACGCGGTGAAGGCTGTGAGCATTATGTAGGCGCAGAGACCGCCGCCGAGACCTGCTAACCTGATCAAAAGTATCAGTATTGATGTGATATTTAGTAGAATGGAGAGTGGCTTACATCATGAATCGTCTAC
Source organism: Glarea lozoyensis ATCC 20868 (assembly GCF_000409485.1). Taxonomy (NCBI): domain Eukaryota; kingdom Fungi; phylum Ascomycota; class Leotiomycetes; order Helotiales; family Helotiaceae; genus Glarea; species Glarea lozoyensis. The sequence continues at coordinate 3,311,435 of NW_007361002.1, read as the reverse complement.
CAAGTCGGTCGAGAAGTGTTGCTCCGTAGATGGCGCCTAGCATGGAGAAGATTGGGTTGATGGCGTTGATTAGGAGTTGCGTGTTGGGATTGTTGATGCCGGCTTTTTTGACCATGGAGGGCATGAAGTAGTTTATGACGTTGTTTCCGGACCATTGGCCGAAGAAACCTGAAACCATAAGTTAGTATATTGGTATGGAAATAGTTGATACCAAAAGGGGGAATATAGAAGCGAGTCGCATCGTTGAGTTCATTGTTCAACTCTTGAAGCAGTAGAATGAAACGTTTTACGTGTGAGAGTTGGGGCAATGAAGATAGGACTTACTCATTCCGATGACCATATACAATCGATATCTCGCGCCCGGGGTGTTTACCAGCTCTCTGAAATCCCACCATGGGTTCTCATCTCTATGTTGGTGTTAGACTTGTCTCCAAAAATATTTGGACGTTCATACCTAGTGGCATGTAATTGCTCGAGTACCTCATGGTATTCAAGTTGAACAACAGGAGAGTTTTCATCGCCATCTCCATGATATTTAGCAAAAACTGCGAGTGCCTACATCTTCAATTAGCATGATAATTCTTTTCTTTCGCAGAATCTGGATCGGACATACCTCTTCGCGCCGATCGTGAGCAATAAGCCAACGTGGTGATTCTGGGAAGAACATGATGCATGCCATAACGACAATAGGCATTCCAGCTTGAACCACTGTTGGCGTTCTCCATGCCCATGAGTTTGCGAGGTTCTTGTTCGCTCCGTATGTTGTCCAGCCCGCGAGGATGTTGCCTAACCACCAAAAGTTGTTGTACCTGATGAAAGCGCTTAGTTTTGCTGGAGACAGTAGGGAAGCTTGCTTGTACTTACATTCCAGCCATGGTACCTCGATATGCAGGATGTGCCAATTCGACAACATAAGCAGGCCCAGCTGCGGAGGCAAGCGAAGCACCGAGTCCTATCTAGTATTAGCATCTCAACGAGCGTTGAATTTCTGATTGAAACGTACCTAGAATAAATCTACCACCCATGTAGTGCTCTTTATCATTGGCAGTAGCTTGAACAGCAGTCCCAATAACAACAATCAAGCATCCGACGAAGATGCAAACTCGGCGACCATATCCATCGGCCAAGAAACCACAGAACGGAAACGCAGCGATCTGTCCAAGATTGTAGATGATGAAGACAATTCCAGTACTCGATCCCTCTCCGGAAAGTCCCATGGTTTGCTGGTAAGGTTTCATCGCGTTGATACTGCCCATCAACGAAGAGTCTATCTAAGTCAGTAACCATTCCCATAGTTACTCCTGCAAAGAACATACCGAATCCATTAAGCGTAGAGACCAAATACCCAATACTCATAATCATATACAGTTTTATCATATTCTTGCTCAACAACGAGGGTTTCTGCGCTGCCACTGCCGCCGCGAGTGCGACTGACGATGCTTGCACTTGTGTGACATTTCCCACTCCAAGCTTTTCATCGAGAGAAATTACTTGTTGGACATTGTTTTCCTGGTGTTCGGTGCCGACACCGTTTACCTTGGGAGTCGACATGATGATCTGAAATGGAACGGAAAGGAAGGCGCAAAGAAATCGGAATGTACTGGAGATAAACACTCAACACTTTAACAGGACATCACAGTCCTTATATCTTCACCAAGTCCGCCACATACCCATATCCTCCAAATTTGTAAGACCCATAGCTGCGGATTCCTTTGCCCCTCTTCCCCAACTCCCCCATTCCGTCCACTGCATCATGTTTTTAGTCGCCTAGAAACGTCTTGGCTTTTTCGATTTCGGTCCTGATTCTCGTTGTCGGCTCTTTCCATACCCAAAAAGGAAATCTACGGGAGGACTAGGGAGGTGCCAACAGCCGACACTCGAGGGGGAAATAGGGATTTGATTGGCCCGCTTAGGACTTTTTATATAAGGTTCTTCTGGGCTTGACTTTATATGACGGTTGTGGGGTTTGAGGAACTTGCTGCGCGGCTTGTGACATGCCACTTTTCGTGCTTGGCGAGGTCTGGGGGATATTGAATTGAATTTTTTGTTTTGAGGCCGAAGGACGTTCAAGGTTTCAATCCTACAAACAATATATAACAAAACGCTGTCGAGGGCTTGAAGCTTCCATCTCTTTCCCTTTGATTGAGGAGTGAGATATTTGGATACGCGTGGCAATTGTCCGGCAACGTCCACCAAGACTCCAACAAAGCTTCCGCTTCCCGTTGCCCAGCAAATATCAAGTTGTCGGTGGCTTAAGCCGAGAAATGTTAATTTTGCGGTATGAAATCCGCTCAGCACTTGCCTTCCCCGACATCCCCGCGTGTGGAGGAACGGCGCTAGCGAGTCATGTTGGGCGAATTGAGGAAGAATCATGAGCAGGAGAGTTTGATGAGCTTTTGAGTGGACTTTGAGAGCTGCGATGAAAAGGCATATCAGGAGATCGCTAAAGCGGAGAATATACGAAGGGTTTGGATCACACATTTAAGCTAAGAGCCAAATCGGTATGGGGCTCAACTAGTAATAAAATAACGCCATCAACAAACCACTGCGAAATTTCAGATCATTCTTGAAATGCAGACCCAGCGAATTATCTACAATATATATTATAGATTAATGATTTTTCTTTCAGACCGCCTCAAGCGACTTAACCTCACGTTTTGAAAAATTTCGATTTGATAACAGGATTTGATTAGTGATAGCCCCGCAGAGCCAGGTAGAAAATCAATTACTTCTGGTCATCAATCACAACACTACACCCGATGTTCATTCAGAATGTTTTGGAGTTTCAATCGATCTATATCCGTTAGTGTAATGTCACAAGGTATAGGATAATGTCGTTTGAAGGTCCTGCATATGTTTCTGACACGGTAAGGTAGCGATAATAGGCCTTCATTAGGCATGAAATCATAAAACATGGCAGATTTTAGCAACGTTGAAAGAAATCGGATAGAAATCATCTAATGCTTTTTTGTTCTTGCCACTTTTGACATCAACATTTAGGTTGGGCGATAAACATATGCTCAATGGAAAGTGCATTGAAGAAGTCATTCATCCGCACGAATTATTCTCACACTGTTAATGGCGAAGGTGAACGCGAATTCCGAACTGAAACACTGCTTGAAATTGTGGGAATAAAAATCACATAGAGCGCAACACAGCAATCTTGTGAAACACGTGTTCATTCTTTTCAACGAAAAGTTTCGAGATATCAAAAACAGTCATTTGCTAGTAGAGTTTCTTATTGCTTCTTGTACGTGGAACCTACAGACCAGATAAGTGTTGTACATGTGATAGAGGTGTAGACGATCGTCCATGCAAATCGCTGTCCCAAATCATCTGTTGGGACATCCCTTCACGTATTTGGTTTCACCGGAAAGAGAACGGATCTTTTATTAGTCCAATGTCATCCCTTGGACAGAGAAAACAAAAGTTTGGTTGCCGCCAAATAAGCGAGGTTACACATCTACCACCTTTCCCCCTCGTTACTGTTCTAACAAAGAAAATCAAGCTCATTGACTTCCAAAAGAGAGAAATCAGAAATTGGCTTTGGGTTGCACTCCAATGGTAGTGCGACGCTCCTTTCCGGAAGTCGCAAACTGCAGGACGAGATTGCTGATCGCGGTCAAATAAATTCGGTGTGCCACCTTTTCATGAGACGGCCACTTTCTTCATATCCTTTTCAATAAGATAGTGGGTAACATTCACTGCGTAGCGGTGTAACCATGTGAGAACTAGATATGAGCGGTTATTATCTAACTCCTAAACCTAATCTGTCACGGAATAGCTCCGGAGGTTTGAAGTGCACGACAATCGGGCCAAGTCCGTATAATCGTCCCGAAGACTTTCCTGGTTCACTGTACACACGCTTCAATGGCCTGACCATAAAGTCTAGCGGTAAAAGCAAAGTTCTCCGTTGGCTCATTCCCGAAACAATCTTCTTTATTTACGCCCCTAACAACTCAAATTGAGTCAACCTTGCGCTGATTCGTAAATATTATAACTGCCACATGAATTTTGGTTTACTCTTTACTTTTGATAACAAACGATGGTAAACTTGGCCTCAGTCCTGTCTCCAGTACGGCTCGTAGTCAACATCAAATGGTGAGTTACAAATTCAAGCCTGAGATTGATCACATGGCGGCAAGTTTCGATGGTTTCTTGGAGGTGGTGGATGATCAGCTTGTGATTCCGAGCAGGCTCCGTAACATTCGTCTACCCTTGCGCCATCTTGACACGAAATTCCTTTTCAGCTCTCTAGTGTTATGACAACAATTTTAGGTAGGTATCACAAACCGTTCCAACTATCCTGTAGCGAACCAGAGGATGGAATGACTCAGGAAGCGAACGATCATCTGCCATTTCAAATTGAAACAAGTCACCGATTGTCACGATTCCTCCCATGGTACCAGTTGTTTTCGTATTTGTGACTGCAGAAGACAAAGTATAAAACTGTCTCATTCCGTCCGATCTCATTCCCATAGCCCGGTCCCTCGCCTTCAACGTCAACTACCAGCTACAATTATAGTTCCGTCGTAATTCCATTTAAGAACAAGAAATAGAAGTACCAAGCTGCAAACAATACAAGTGACCGAAAATGAAAGGCACGCTCTTAAATATCATCTTACTCTTTATCCTACAAGGAGCGACAACACCACTTCCACCGCACCCCCAATCAGATATAGCCGTACGTTTAGGGACGACTGCTGATCTCCTCGCACCAGAAAACGTGTTTTACGGAGTCGCGGTAATTAAATCTGACCCTTCTTTGGGCATGCCGGAAACTGATCGAACACGCACAGAATCCAGTAGAAGGGGAGCCATCCAGACCAAGAACTTCCCCACACCCTAGGGATTCCGAATCGTCAAGTCAGATGTTCCCGCTACAACCCCGCGCTCAGAATTGTGGTCTTCTAGCTCAGCTGCAAAAAGATCTGGCAAAAGGAATTGACAAGTTCGTTGGGGGAATTGACGAATCACTCCTTCCGAGCTTTTTTAAGCCAGGAGCACACTTGAAGGAGGTTTGCGATGCCCCAACAAACGACATTAGTGGCAATATCCTTGAATTTTTTCCGAAGCCGATATTTGAACACTTCTGTCACATAATTGCTGTGGCCTCGGCTTATGTAGATCCGATGTGTGAGCCAGACAGTACCACTTAAGCGGCCAACACTTGTTGAACACCGCGAACACAATCTAGAAGTCCGTTCAAATGAATTAGTATATAGACTTCATCATTCGCTTTAACTGTGTTAGTGCTTGCAATGCTAATAACAGCTTTTTCTGACACGGCCCCTGGAAACTGTCGTGTATATGAGCCGGGGGTAACAGAAAGCAGGATTTACCTATCTTCAAAGGCTAGGACAGTTAGCATGTTAACAAAATGATGATGGAAAGGAAAAACATTTCACTGAGCCGTGGCTGAGTTTCATGGCGTGTTGTTTTCTGGGTTTCTTTTCTTTTCTCTATTTCTTTCCGCAAGGAGAATGGTGGCCGGAGACTCTCGATCTTTACAGTCAGCCGTTACAATATTAAGTCAATGTATCTTCGCTATTTCAATCAGAGACTAGTGGTTGTTCCTTCCATGTCGACAAACCCAAACACCATTTCCGAATGACAAGCTGAGTTTTCAACATTGCCTATTCTCACCTCAAGCGAAAACATCCGAAGCATACCTATCACTCTTAACCCCCAACCACCACTCCTCAATCTCCTCCTCCGTCTTATGTTTCCCCACCGCCTCAGCAGCCTCCTCATAAATCCTCTTCAACATCTTCGCGACGCCCTCACCCACCCCGGCAGAGCCACAAACATACAGTTTCGCCCCCTGATCAAACACCTTCTTCATCTGCTCTCGCTCCTCCCACACGCGATCTTGCACGTGTTTGCAGCCCTTGCTGTGCTCGGTGCAGCGGGAGAAGGCGTAGAAGACCTCGACGACGCCGTCTTTTTGCCATTGGTCGAATTCGGTCTTGAAGAGTTGGTCTTTTTCGGGGTGCGCGCAGCCGATGAAGAGGTAGGCGGGGGCGAGCTTGCGGCCGGCGCGGATTTGCTGCGCGCGTTCTTGGACGAAGCCGCGGAAGGGGGCGAGACCTGTGCCTGCACACTAGGTAGATATCAGCATCTGGATAGTGAAATCATGAGAAAAGCTTACCATCATGATAATCGGAGTCTTCTCAATATCATTCGGAGGATGGAATTGTCCATGGCTTGCTTTGACAGCGACATGTATCCGATCACCAGCTTCCACATTCGAAAGGTAATTTGATGCAACACCAAGAAATCTCTTTTCACCTGAAGCTTTTGAGGGTTGGTCAATAACCGACCATGTTATGCTTGCTGTTTCTGGGTCGACCAGAGGCGAAGAAGAAATGGAATATTGTCGTATGCGCATCGGTGGTAACATGGCGAGATAGTCGCCTAGGGGTAGAGCTGCGGATGGATACTCCTCCAACAGATCAATTGCTGAGCGGCGTTTCGACATTACCTCTTTGTCATAATTCTTGTCGGACATGTCCAGTAACTCTGATCGCTCCTTTTCGTCGGTACAGCTAGCTGCGATTTTTGCTACGTGCTGTGTACGTTAGTGAAGTCCCCGAGCGGTGTGCAGTAGATTTACCTTGCGAGTTGCCGGCTGGGTCAGTTCAAGATACGCAGACATAATATCGAATGCAGATACCGGGTGACCAGTCGGTAATGTGGTATTGGCCCCGTTCTTCAGAGTCAACATAGCGTCCCAAGGCAACTTGGCCCATTTCAAAACTCGTCGAACATTCTTAGGGTGGTTAAGTGGAAGTACCGCAAGGTAATCTCCAACGCGATATTCCATGCCTGTGGGCATTCGAAGAACAATATGTCGCTTTTCCGTGACTCCATCAGCAGTCAACAACTCGTTGCTGATAACTTCCGCTTCTTTGACGTCTTGTCGAAGTCTTGAGCGTCTTGTGTCGGTGTTAATCTCAACTTCAATACCAGCTTCTTCGGAGCCGTCCGACTCCACTCCCAGGGCAGTCCATAACTTCTCATCTTGCCATTTGTCGAAGTCGCTAAACACATCACCTTCGGCAACGTCCGCCAGTCCGATTTCAGTAATTCTCGTCGCTCCCTTCGCTTTAAAGGTGTCATTGACAAGATTTGGTATTCTGTGAAAGGTGGATACCCAGTCGTCTAAACAGAGTCAGCATTGATTATCGAGAGTAGTATCACGTATGGCTTACGATTTCCGCACCCAAATACAGCATAATTCACGCCTTTGAGCTTGTTGTCCTCGAGCTTTTGCATCCATTCTACAAAATGCGCCGCATTATCTGGTGGTTGACCCTCATAACCTAAATTCTCAGCATCAGTCTCGATCCTTGGGTGGTCGTAGCTTGGGCAACATCATCAGATGTAGCTTTCGGGTTGTACTTACTGGCTGTTATAATAACAACTGGCTGATCCTTTGGAACATTATCAACAGCGGTATCTAGCGTATCAACCTTGGCATCATAACCATGTCTTGAAGCATTCCGAGCAACAGATTGGGCCAGAGCCTCGCAAGTTCCAGCATTTGAACCATAAAGCACTGTCATTGGCTTCTTAGGCTTCTTGGTTGTTCCAGCTATCGATCCCTTTCTCCCATGATCGCTAGTCTTCATTTCCATCTTTCCGGAATGGATCATCTTTTCGAGTTGATTTGGGTCGATGTGTTTACGAAGACTTGCGTGCATGAAGAAATCCAGTGGCTTGATTGTGAGAGTTGACTTAAATTGTAATTCATAGCTTGGGTCATGTTGGCGGAAGTCGAAGCACTGGAGAAGTATAGCGACTGTCAAGATTGCTTCTTGCCATGCGAATGGCCGTCCAATACATCCTCTAGAGCCATTTCCGAACGGTTTCCAGGCGCCTGGTGGAAGTTTGCTGAATGCTTCAGGAAGCATTCTCTCGGGCTTGAATTCTCGTGCGTCTGAACCGTACACCTTTGGATCTCGCTGGGTTGGAGCACTCAAGATGATTATAGGCATACCAGGCTTGACCTCGTACTTTCCACCGCCAATGAAGACAGGCTGGTCACTATTGGGAAGGTCGTCTCTTGGTGTAACCGCAAACGCGGGAGCCGTTGGGTTGAGTCGCAATGTTTCTTTCAGACACGCATCAATATAAGGCAGCTTCGACATATGCTCAATGGTAATAGCATTAGTGCCGATAACATCGTCGACTTCCTTCTGAGCTGCTTGATATGCAGCTGGGTTCTTCAAGAGATGATGGAACAAAAAAGATAGCATTCCAGATGTCGTTTCATGTCCTGTTTCGGGATTAGCTAGTTGGGGCAGAAACTACGACACAGGAGCTTACCAGCAATCAAAAACGTGATCATGTTGTCTCGAATACTCTCATCACTCATCGACTCGCCAGTCTTCGGGTCTTTCCCGAAAAGCATCGCGTTAAGTAAGTCTTTTTTATCAATAGGATGTTTTCGACGCTCATTCATCAATTCCTCAGCTGTGTTTGCCATCAACGCCATATCCTCCTCGTACTTCTGATTAGTAGCGCGCATGAAATACCCAGCGATTGCCGGTCTCGACGCTCGCGCTCCACTTTCACTAAGAAAAGAAGTCATTGCATCCACAAAAGGATGCATCTCTTCGTGGTAAAAGCTGTTAAATCGAGTTCCCATCGCACATAGCGCAATCGAGTCCAGAGTCAGTCTCGTAAAATCGTCGGTGACTATAATCTTCTCTTGAGGTCCGAATCTCGCCCACTTCACGACTAGCTGGGATGCAATGTCATGCATCTCTTCGAACATTGATTGAATAGATAGAGGTCCAAAGGCGGGCATAAGAGTCCGGTGAGCGACTTCCCAGTGGTGTTCACCGGTTCGAGCGGTGAAAAGACCGTATCGCGTGCCATTTCTGACCTGATTAAGACCGCCGGAGACAATTTTGTGAAATCTCTTCTCGTCGCAGACTTCATTCACCAGTTCTACAGAGGAGATAAATAAACGCTCGCCGCCGAGATTCAGTCTGTAGATCTCGCCTTCGTCAATTAGCAAGGAATGAAAAGGGGTCACAAAACCAACCGTATGTATCTGCGAAACGAGCAAGACTCGTAGTGGGATTTATTCGGTCGACGTCGTTGATATTTCCCAAAAAAGGAAGCCCGGGTGGGCCTGGGATGGTTTCGGTCATTTTTTTTTTAAAAATGCTCAGAGACAAGAATGCTCCTGCGCAGACGGTAGATACAATTGTGATAACAGAATACAAGAAGAGAAGATAATAGAGTTCGGTATCAAAGTGTGAGGAGCTTGATTAAAGAGCAGTATATACAAAGTTCAGATCAAGATTGGGGAGGAAGAAAGGGTATATCATCGCATTATCTCTCCACTTGAATCGGAATCGGAGACAAACGAGTTTCACCGCCGTCCGGGCCTACTAAACGGTGCTAACAGCGCAAGATGTGCGAATGCTCTCGACGCTTGACTTTATTTTTATGTCGTGCAGGGCTTCGTGGACACGACGCCGTTGCGCCGCCGTCCGTCAACAGCACGCACCCAAGCGAGCCGGCTTCCTTGACATTATGCGGCAAACCATTAATGTTCAGGAGTTGGAACCATAAAATTAATGTTGAGCAGACAACGAGTTCGTGATAACTGCAATAAAAAGGAAAGGAGACGCCGTTGACCTCGGCTGAAGTGTCATATGCTTATGCGATGAGTAGGAGGTTCTTATACGCACCCGCCGAAATGACAGGCACGTTCCCAGGTATGCTCAAAGCGTTTGTTTTTGATACAGATTCAACCAACTGGCGTAAAGCAGCCGAGGCTTCAGGTGCGATCGCTCCACGCCTCGGGAACCAACAGCGCTGGATCATGACTTCACATTCACAAGCATCGGCATCACGGTGAGAAGAGTCGGGACGATGATTGAACCGGTTTGGTTGAATATGCCATGACTGGGGAAGGAAATATATCTCAACAGAATTCCAAAGCAACGATGAAAGAGCGAAAGAAAAAGACCATCATGTCATCAACCTGCACCGCATGTGCATCGCATCATAACCGAGCCCCTCGAACGTCGAACAAAACCCAAAATGTCGAAATATATACAAGAAACGAATCGCACATAGATCTAGCCATCATTTAGATCTACTCTCCTGGCATCCCAGCTACCATATTAGCATACTGACTGCCCGGGTACGACAGACAATTCTGGCTCGACTCCAGTCCCGCGAACGACCCCGCGATGGTCGAAATCAAACTCCCTCCATCCGTTCGATCACCGCTGGGCTCCCAGAACATGGCACCACCCAGCCCTTGGTTCTTGATATACGTGGCTTTTTGCTGGGTGACGGCGACATTGTCGTAGCTGATGAACTCGCGGGTCGAGGAGTCGTAGCTCCATGATGTGCCGGTGCTGGCGTCGGTGAATTCTTTTGCGCCGGCTTTGGGGAGAGCTGAGGGTTGTTAGTATATGATGTTAGGATAATGGGGAGGAAATCTTACCTTTGTAATCCCAAACGCCATTCTCCCAACTCCCGCTTCCGACGCCTGAAAATGGTTTACCGGCTCCATCTGTGGCCTGGAAAGAGCGACCGTACAATGGCAGACCCAAGACGATTTTGCTTGCTGGAACGCCCGAGGCGATGTAATCCGTGATCGCTTTTTGTGTGGAATAAGGTGTGCTGGCTGGGTTTGAGCTGGAAGGATAAAGATTGGCGTCGTGTCCGACGAGTGTATCCCAGGATCCAGAGTAATCGTACCTTTGAGAGGTCAGCATTGGATGTACCAAGAACTCATGCCGGGAATGTGGAAGACTTACGCCATGAGATGCCATGCATCAAGATACTGATCCATATCACGCTTGTGAAGGATATTATAATTCACAGGACCAGCCGGGCAAGCAATCGTGATAAGGAACTTGCTGCTTGGCGCATATTGGGCCTTGTACGCGTTCAACGCAGACCGCATCGCTTGAAGAAGCAAGACAAAGTTGGAAGCTTCCACATCATTCTTAGGATACTCCCAGTCGATATCCACGCCATCAAGACCCCAATCCTTGACAAAGGTTACAGCGGTGTTAGCAAATCGGGCTCTGTTTTCAGGTGTGCTGGCTGCGGCGGGGAAGTTGGTTGAGTAAGTCCAGCCTCCGATGCTGAGTAGGGTTTTCATTTGTCTGTTCTTTTTCTTGAGGATGTAGAGTTGTTTGACGACGCCGTAGACGTTTTTGCCGACGTCGTTCCAGGAGTCGGTGGGGTAGTGCTTCTCGAGATCTGCGTAGCTGTCTGACAAGTATCTTTCAAGTGTTAGTTCAAGTGAGCTTTGCGACGATGGTTAGACTTACACAGTTCCATCCGTCTGGACGTTTGCAAACGCGTACAATACGTGTGTCAACTTGGAAGCAGGGAGCTGTTGAGGTTGATAGTTTCTGCCATAGATGCCCCTCGTTGGTGTCAGCTGAGTACGGATTTCAAGTCACTCTCTACACTTACCAGTTCACAAAGTATGCCGCGTTTTTGTATCCTCCAGCGGCAGCCGCGCTGAACATTTCTGTCTGTGGAGCATGACTAGTGACTCCCTCAGCAAGAGAAGAAGTATTTCCAGATGTCGGAGCCGAGAAAGTAAGGGGTGTGAGTAGCGCTGCTACCACGCAAAGAGAACGAAAGAACATTTTCAGACCGTAAGAATATCCAAGAACGAGAAGGAGTGTCGATAGTGTCGAGAGCGGGCGATGTTGAGAATCAAAGAACGTGAGGCATTCCGTTCAATATATAGCTCTTGAATCAGTATATCCTGACTCTGGGCCGCGTGAGTAAAAAGCCGTAGGTTCATATCTGGCATGGGTTGTATCTTGTGGCATCCAAACACATAACTTTGACGGGAACGAGGGTCTCTATCCAAACAAAAGGTCCGACCGAGACCCAAAAGTCATAATAACGTTACAATACTTCATCTGACGTCGACGACGCGTCTGCCAACCGTGTACCCCATCACCCGAGATACCGCACCGTGGAATGCCGATGTGGAATTCAACTATCGCATTCTAGATGTCTTGATTCTGGGGCCCTGGTGTGACCATGATTGGATGACTCTATCCTTATTGGTCACTATCACGGCCGGAGTCGAAATGATCGTGCGGGTGGTACTGTACCATGCTCACTAAATATGGCACTAGGTGCTATCTGAATAGAGCTTTGGTACCTCGTTCTTTCCACTAACACTTGCATACGCTTTATGCTAGTCAGGGCTTAAATTGGTGGAGTTGTCACTTTGTACTGCTAGTTTTCTAGCACTCGTCAAAACGGAGTATTCCCACCTAGAACAATGGAATTGTGACCTCTAAGATTCGAAAAGGCTAATCCATTAAACCGATCATAACATGACTACACCATTTCCAAACACATATGTAATCGCACGAGCAACACAAAGCTCGCTTGTGGATTTCAATATTGCAAAGTCAAGAGCACGTATATGTGGAACATTACATAGCTTTCCGACCGGGAATTCCAGTCAAGAACCCCTCAAGCGCCGGCATGCACAAGAGATCATAATGCGCATCATAATCATTGGGTGGAAAATATCCCCTGTCTCCGGCGGTACTGTACATCACTTTCCACACACCTTCCCCTTTGGACCAGTCACCCCCAACTCCTGATACTGTGGTTCATGACAGCGAGAACCTCACAAGGCGATGTGGAAATCATGAGGGTGGTTTTGGGAGCGACCAGCGCTGAATCAGAGTAACGTTACCCACTTGTCCATTTCTGTCTGGTCACGATTTATTTTGCTTTTGTCACGCTGGCGGTTGAAGGGAAATCACCAATTTGAGGGATGGCCAGTGAGAGTATAGAGGATGGTTCGAGTCTCGTGACCACCCCTTATCTATCTACATCTCTACTGGACTTGTTTCATCTGTTCCCGAAACCTGGAGATCTCGTATTTGAGAGGCTCTGCGGTTACAAAATCGAGATTAAGTTCATCTCGGTTTGAGATTTGTCTCCAGTTTTGTGAGGCTGTATTGCCACTTCAATGGTTTTTGACAGAATAAAATGAAGCTTCCAATTCACACCTCAATGTTCAGTGCGGCAAACGAGGAGCTCCCAAACTGTGTGGGCACTAGACCAGATATCGGCAATCTTCCCCAGGGGTGACCGGGTTGGATGATTATGCAACGTTCAATGTTAAGATGTCGGCCAGGTAAAGTTGTCACCATTATCTCCTTCAGTGATGGTCGTTCCCCGTGAAGCAGCATGCTGACTGATAATAAATGGCATCGTGACCGAAGACTTCAGATATGGAATAGCGCGGCTTGCTCACAGCTTAGATTGTATGTGATATGAATAGGAAAACTCGAGTTCTATGGAGTAAACTAGATCCCTAGCAGTGGTGGCGCAGAATGTGTGCGGTTGCAGGGCAGCTCCTATCTGAAGATTTTATGTTGCTTCCATCTACCTTCATGTACACGCTGTCGATCACATCTGCCTTAGGGCTGCTTCCGTGCCAAAATCGATGAACCGGGGCCTGAAACTGGGGCCGTTGTATAAGTTAAAAATGCATGTTCTAAAGGCTCTACCTCGGAGGTGATGAGAAGAGCATAGTCGTGGGATCACAATGAGGGGTGGCCAGATCCTTCCACAGGTACAGCTCACTCAAGTAGCTTTCATTTCCAGGCAATCGGCAATGGCTGCCATTTCGGTAAATCTGCGCACCAGGATTGTAACGTGTTAAAAGAAGAGACATAGCTCAGAACAATGCCCAACTTCGGAGTGACAAGACATGTGTCTCCCGGCTTGAAATTACCTGAGGATTGCGGGAGAGGGGAAAGAGGTGCGTACCCCAGGTATTGAAGTAACGTGCACCATGATGTCCCGCCCAACTCGAGTCGAAAGATTTAGGCCTACCTGAATTGCTCTCGGGTCACTTGACAACTGAAGAATAGTGATAGGAAGGAGTAAACTCAGACCGGCCAACCGATGAACTATGAAACATCCAAGGATTGCCATAACTTTGAACTGTAACAAATAGTATTTTCTGTAGATAAACGGTCATTCCTTCTTTTCGACTTTGACGCCTTTACCAAATCTACTCGCAAGTCGCTTGAGAGCTGCAAGAGCCTTAAGTCGCACGGCCCTGACATCCCACTGATCTGCTTCATCCAAAGCCACAAATCGTCTGACCAAGAGGTTGAAGATGAATCCGAATGACAGTGCCATGACAGTACTAGTAAGAATAATAACGTTGTATGGCATGCTGAAATCGGGAGTAGGGAGGGGGAGTAAAAGTGAGGTGGTGCGGATTGCTATGTTGCCAATAGTGATGACAGCTGGCGCAACGTCAAAGCCTCTGTTGGCGTCTGGTGGGTACTCGGTATATCTCAGGATAGCCTTTTCAAAGTCGTAAGTGAGGACTACGGTTGAATTGGCCGGGATGATGGCTCGGACTTCTAGTTGTGTTCCACGTTTTCTGTCTAGAGCTGGCCGATAGTACATCTCTTTGATGATATCTTCATCTAGACCATTGATTTTTGCTTTCAGCGTATGTAAGTAGAGCTTCATAAACCATGGTAACGTTTCCATGTATACAAAGTCCACTGAGTCCGTCAGTGATGGGTTGGTCAGAATAGCTTGAACGCCCCCACTCTCCTGACCATACCCGATGAAGGATCTTTCAGCGTAAAGGAGCGGCTGCTCAAGTGGTGCTTTCTCTGAAATTTCCTGTTCGGGAAGAATCATTTCAAACTCCTTGTCTGGCGCGAGCGAGAAGCAACGTTTGTACCCACTTTCGTCTTTATGTTCATGAGCACCTTCCGAAGCATACACATGGCGAGCATGAGGAACATCGATACATACGGGGTCGGTGCTCTCATCCGCTAAAGGACATGTGCCTTTCAAAGAGTGCCCGAAAATATGTGCAAGGCTCCATTCCTCTTCTTGGGCAGCCGCATCAAGTGGAAAGCACGTATCGTGAGAGTGGTACTCTTTCGAGGTGTCACATTTCAACTCGCTCTCAGCAACAGGTCGTGGGATAGGATTATCTCGCGGACGCTTCGATCTTTGGATGTCGAGGACCATATCAATGGTTTGGGTGATTTGCAGCTGGCAATTGTTGGAGCCTGCTTCACAGATTGGCTGTACATCAATTGACATACTTTGCCACGAAGCATCGAAGAGCTTATGGCCGTCCAGAAGACTCGATATTCCTGCCTTCCCTTTACATGGAAGTAGCTTCAGAAAAGGAGTCAGATTCTCTGTGCAAACAACCTCTCTCGGTAATGTTCCGTGGAGCAAATGTAGATCTGAAATTGTTGTATTCGAGTGGTCTCCAACAGGCTCAAAAGACATGACCGGTCGGATTGTTCTTGTGGAATCGATAAAGTTCAGCGAGGCACAAAAGAGGCCAGAAAGGGCATTGGTTAAGGTCAACCACCTTCCATCCGCTCTGCAGCAACACAGTCAGTTCTTGTGCTTGAAGGTATTCCCAGCATTGACATTGTGTTAAAGACTCACTCTTCATCGCTTTCAGCCTCGACCCATGCCCACAACTCTACACCAGTTCCTCCTTCTCGTGCACCTCCCCATGGCCTTGCTCCCCAGCTTTCTGCGTCCCATCTTCCCAGACTGAATCTCAAGTGTAATTCCCGTGTATTCGCATGTTGTAATATCTGTCCCAGCGACCGAGGAAAGTATCGAAAGTTTTGTTGTTCAAACGAGGCCAGACTCGTATTGCTCTGGAAATTAAAGGAGGCTAATAACAGGGACGGATGGAGAGGGCGAAGATTGAGCTGTTCATGGTAGTCTGATGAGGCTGAAGTGGGTGTAAATAACACGCCCGCAAGTGACAGTAGAGACAGAAAGAGACGCATGGCAGCCAGCGCCAAATTGATATCTCGATCACGTTGGGCGCATTGAGGTTGTTGATGTTGTTGTGTTTGGTGGGCTGCAACATTGAGATACGAGGTCAGCGAGAGCCTGATCCGCGAGGCTGAGAAATTTGACATCTTCAACTCCAGCAAGACGCCTTTCTCGAACTATCCGCAACACACAAGACCACGCGAATTTTTAACCATGGCGGCCGAACAGAGGAAGCTGTTGGGTATGTTCTTTGCGATTGCTCATTGAGTGCGCTGGGTCATTATTCTCGAATCGCGCATTCTGCGCGCTGTCTGCTTTAAATGCTTGGAACCATGCTAATATAATTCTGTAGAGCAGCTCATGGGAGCAGGAGCTTCATCTCGTGCAGCGCAACTCTCAATTACGGACCCGAAAGTATGCCGTTCATTCCTTGCTGGCACATGTCCGCACGATTTGTTTACGAACACCAAACAAGATCTGGGGCCATGTCCTAAAGTCCACTCGGAACCTTTGAAGACGGAATACGAAGCTGCGTCGGCGACGGAAAAGCAGAAATGGGGCTTCGAATACGATTACATGCGAGATCTACATAAATATATCGACGAGTGCAATCGGCGAATCGATGTAGCGCAACGAAGGCTGGAGAAGACACCGGATGAAATACGACAGACGAACGCATTACTGAAGCAGATTTCAGACCTGAATAAGAGTATAGAAACTGGACTGTTGGAAATTGAGATTCTTGGGGAGCAGTCGGAAGTCTCGCGCGCATATGAAGAGTTCTTCAGGATACGACAGGCAATGCAGACAAAAGGCGACAAGGAAAGAGAATTGAAGGCATTATCAGATACCAGTGGCCCGAGTGGACATCAGAAACTTCAAGTCTGCGATGTATGTGGGGCGTATCTCAGTCGTCTCGATAACGACAGACGTTTGGCAGACCATTTCTACGGAAAAATGCACTTGGGATATGCGCAGATGCGGAAAACATATGAAGCTTTCCCGAAAGAGCTACGAGGCAGAGTTCGACCCATGCAAGACGATGGAGACAACGCTGGTTCGAGAGGAGGCTATGACGGAGGTTATGGTGATGGTGGCTTTGGTGGTGGTAGAGGGTTTGGAGGTAGAGGTGGAAGGGGTGGTGGATTCCGAGGACGGGGAAGAGGCTTTCGAGGCGGATGGTAATTGCAAAATTCGGCGTTGGTTTACAGCTCAAGACATGGCGTTGATGGGATGGCTATCGGGTAAAACTTGTATTATGGACCCTTGGTAATTAATTTGACGGCATATGAAATCATGTCAGATTTTCTGGTGTTTCGTTAATTGGGAACGCGTGAAGGAATGTAAGTCATTTCTGTTTCAATTCAAGTCTTGCACGTTGTAGTTCTATGACAATCTCTACCAGCATGTGTGCGAGAAGACGGTATCTGTACCTATGATGGCTTTTCATATCAAACTTTAAACCCTTTGAAAAGTGTACTAGAATATCTGGGTGTACAGCCAGATCCTAGCTTTAGTTATCCTGAATCCAATGGCGTGTCCAGTCTTTACTTGTAATTTTTTTTTGCGCCTATCACCGACCATAGGAAATACTGCTTCTTTGAAATTAATCGCACTCTCTTCTTATTATGAGCTTCTATCTGCATGTATATATAAATCTATCTATCTATAAATGTGGTATATAATTGCTCCAAACCGGGGTATCATAATAAGCTAAAGGCAGCTTCCGAAGAGCTACAAAGGAATCCACCACTATAAAACCTCTCGCAAAACAATATGCGATACAAGGAATTACAATACCAATCATAATTAAATAGTCACCTCCCCAGTCATTAACCTTTTTTGTCACTTTCCCAAATTCCTTGCTGAATCCTGGAAAGCTCTTTTTGAAAGCAGATAACAGATTGTCAGCCAGATCAAGCGTAATAGGTACGCAGCCAAATGCGGCTATGAAGAAACAACTCGACATCCAGAGCCATCTTTCGACGACTGTGGGAAAGTACGCTTTCCAAGAGCTAAGATGAAGTCCTCCGTAGGCTGCTGAAGCCGTAGCCAGTCGAATAACAATATCATGGTCGCCACTCGAATGTAATACATAGTATTCTGAATATGTCCATGCGAAGTCAGGCACCTCTGTCGTTATATAATTTCGGATATTGTATCGTGTATCCTCGAATATTTCACCCCCTCCGTTGGCACCCAAGAAATCCGATGCCAGCTTCCAACGCGCCAGATCAGTTCGTGATAAGTTGATGACGAATCTTCGATGAGGGGACAACCATGGCTCGACTCCGTTTTCTTTTTTTCTGTTCTCGTGCCTATCTTTGAAAGTGTCCACAACAAACCCTTTCAGCGTGAAATCGATTCCGGGGATCATTTCTCCCAGCGCGAGAACGAGACCGCCGGGCGGGAAGTGCTTCGCGTAACTATTTGGTAGTATCTTATAGTTTTTACGTATTTCCCCTTTCCAAGTATCTTGATGTTGCCAGTTCATCCAGGCAGTTGGGTCAGAAGGAACTGATTCTTGTTAGCAAGAGTAAAGGAACATGCCTTGGGTAATCAAAAAGAGAGGGTTGTATTTACCGGGATGTTCACCCTCTAGATCATATTCCCATTCCACATATTGTAGGCGCTCTGTTTCAGTACGAAAAACAACTTCGTTTCTGTATTTCGCCTTCTTGTCGCGCCAGACATCGGAAACATTCCCCATAGTCTCTTCGTGCATTTCACTTCGCATAAATGCATAGCTTGTGAATCCTCTCATGAACTCTCCCGTTAGTGTGATTGGCTCGAGAACATGTAAGGGCTTATTCCACCATATAAGATAGATAGCCAAAACACACAAGCAATGTCCAACGGTATTTATTTCCAACAAAGTAATCGGGAGTCCTGCAATAAGACGTCCCAAGGTTTGCAGCAGCATCCAACTTGCTTGCAAGCACACTAAGCATTTTGCGAGCCCATCGGCTTTGCTCTTGTCGCTGATTTCCTCAGTAGAAACATTTGGAAGCTTGTCGAGTCTTGCTAGAGCGAGAATTGCGTGAGAGGTGAAGCGTAGACTTGGAGATCCTTGAATAAATTCCTGTCCACCGTTGTCGAGGTCACTATCAAATGCAAACCCGCCCATACCAGCGAAAAAGCAATGGGACATTGTCCACTTATGCTTTCTTGGTACATATACATGAGGTGCAGTAGCCTGTCATTATCAATCAGCGAGATAGACTTGACGCCATAAAGGATATATCTTACCTCTATGTCTTCATGGCCTACCTGAGGTCTAGATTTCTGGGTTGCAAGATTTGTACCATCCGCTTCCAGAGCTTGGATTTCCTTCAGCAAGTATTTTGCCGACGAATATTGGACCCATGCTATATAAACAACCACTTCTGGCGCAAAGATGCCAACAACAACCCACAAGGCTTTCGTTCTAAACCTATGCCAAAGGCTAGCGTTCTGTTTTGGTACATTCAAATGGAGTGCTGTCCAGACACACAGAATCAACGTCAAAACGCAGCTGGAAATTATGTCCCAAGTACCTCTGCCTTCGTTGTTTTGCCATGAGACTGTTTCTTGAGCCATGAACCCCCGTTCCAGCGCTTGGAACGATAAAAGGAAATGATAATAATGAGTAGTATTGAAGACGCAGCTCTTAGCCTAAGCTGTTCAAACGTGCATTTCGATGTAAAAAGAAAAGGCTAGAAACCCTATGAAATTTTATCGACAACTCAGCTTAAACATTTATTTCGTGATGGCTAAAAGGGGATGTGCTTCGCATTTCAAGGTGCTTGTTTCTCGCACAGCCCCTGAAGCGGGGATGCTGCCTGGCCTAGACATACACGCCGACCAATTGATTGAGATGCGGCTGAAGCGCACAAGATTAACTTGGCAGAGCTGAAAGGGAAGAAACCCAAGACAGATTAGAATCTATCTGGACATGTACAAATACAATACTATACTAATACGTTGAAAGAAAATGATTTTCGTTCGTTTTTCCGTTTGGTTTACAGAATCGGTACTGGCAAAGCCGAAAGCAAAACACATAAATTTAAGACAACACTAGAATGTATTTTGGATCAATCACAGTAGAATATCAATTATGGGCAATTCAAATTCCAGTTCAGCAGCATTCGCAAACGTCCTTATCCCCCTGGTGTGGTGCACTACTTTTCAGACATGTGTGTTGAGAAATCTCGAGGAAATGTTGCTAAGCGAGGCAGACACAACGCAGTAAACAGCTGACACCGAAGTAAAATGTATCTATACACTGTTATGTATAGCAAGAGGATAAAACCATTATTTTATACTGCACGTCAGTATGCTGAAAATGTACGTGGTTGGCAACGAAAACAAACTCATACAATTAAAATCGAAGAGACTCCGCGCCCTTCAATCCGCCATGATGATAAGATTCAAACCAGTTACTGCACAGCTTATCACAGTCAACTTCAAGACTCAGAAGTAACAGTAAAAGTGAGCAATGAAAACTAGTTCCATGTATTCATTATCAGCAGAATTCTACCAACAATGATTTCATGTGTTAAGCGAGGTTGATTATTGATACTCTCACTTATCTACCCAGACAACACTTGACGCTAATCAGGAATTGGATATCGATTTCCTGCTAGCCGAAATCTTTTAAAAAGCAATAAATCCAGCCATACATGACGAATACATAAACAAAGGCTACAAAAGAATATGAGAGCTGATAGTCAAGGCGGCTTTCGAGAAATGTGATTACAGTAATAAAATCAGAACCGCCTAGTTTTAGAGATTGAGTGATGTTCAAAGGTAGGGATCCTTGCGACAGGCACTACGCTCTGAATGTGACTGAAGAAATACACTTGGAACTTGTGTATACTGAGTTGCAGGTTAAAATTATCAATGCAAATTTTGAGCAGAGAGCATTCGAGTCGAGATCGTTTGAGATATGCTGCGTATCAGTGCGGCTTCGAACTTCACTTGTTTTTAAACAGTCATGTGGCAGCAGAAGAGATACTATGGCGATGAAAAGTCACAAGACTCTTTTCTTGGAAAGATGTTGCAGTAACGACTTTAGCATTCTGATAAACATAGCTATGCTTCCTAGCAAAGCCGACATCAAAAGCCTATTCTGCACGTGCTAATTCCTCATGTTTACAGCCACACACTTATAGAAGCACTCTCCAGCTCACTTAGACCACAATCTTTACATCCTGTAGACTCATTGAGTTTCCAAATCTTCAGTCGAACGATTCATCCACAGTGACATATACATAAGCCTTGTTCTTGATTCCGCATTCGCCTAGTGTGCGGTCAAGCTCCAACACTTCGTATTCATGGTGAAGTTTTGCACCCGACAATTTCAAAGGTGACACCGCCGTTTGCAGAAAATCTAGAACTGTGGTGCTAGTGGTTGTACGAATATTCTTGGTCCGACCTTTGTCATCGTAGCATTCGAATACAATTGATTTCCCGAACTTGTCCATTCGCATGGACTTTGCAAGACACTCCTCCCTGAAATAATTTCTGAACAGCACTTGTGTAGTGGCCATGCTCTTTGATCTTGCAGCGGTTTCCATGTCGCCAACGCCGACTGGTCGATGGTGAATTCTTTGACGAAGTGCTGTTTGCAGTTTGGCGTAGAATTGGGTGTGCAATACAGCACTCTGCCAGAGGCTCTCGATCAGAGTGGTGGGGCTCAGAAGTTGTGACTCCGTGTTTTTGAAAAAGAATTTCAAGGCAATGAAACGGCGGAACTCCTCGATGGCACGTTCAATATGAACACCAAACTTGGTTGTGATCTTGGCATCGAAAGCTATGGCATTCATGGTCGTGTTGAAATTACTGCTGAATAGAAATTCAATACCCTTCGGGCAGCCGGAGAGAAGTAGAACGTAAGCTTTGCGTTGTTGTTCAGTTAGATCTGTGAAATAAATTAACATTCTTAACGATTTCGAGCGAGATCTGGTTTCGTAAACATACCGTAATATTCCTTGTAATTGTTGACAGTCTTATTGCTAGAGCTCGCCATCTTGTCGAGATCCTGCCGTGGCAATCAACTTAATGGTGTTGATGTAGGATGGAAGAACGCGGAAGTTCCGAAGAAGAAGTTTCATATAAAGAACTCCTCAAGCTGCCGAGAAAAGTAGATCGAGACCAGGATCCTAACTCAAAGGTGAAGCCGTCACCTCAAGCAGGGAAAAGACTGCACATTTTGTCAGATGAGCCAGGATCTATACATGTCGCAATTAAAGTCTCGCCATCGCAGTGATATTGTATTTTCATGGTAACAAGGAGTATCACTTGTGGATGGAGGTAAGTGCTCCAGTAAGAATGTCCAAGGAATGAGATGCCGATTATCTGGACCTACATGTCACAAAGTTACGGTGTTCAATGCTGCATAATACATGTCAGACCGTGTGTCAAGAAGATGAACACGTAGCTTTTGTTAAGCAAATGCATCTTCTGAGGTACAGTTAATGAGTCGCAGTGATTGAAGGGCACATCTCAGCTGCTTAGGCCGTTGTAGCAGGTATTATTGCGATTTTTGAAATATATTATACACAGCCATCAGTACACCTAAATGGTATAAACTCCCATCCCGACGCCGTTCCCCGTTCTTCTACTCTCTCTAGTCCGTTGTCAATATATTCATCTTTCTGATCAAGGCTGATTTGTATTTATGGATTGTAGCAAAGTAACGTCTCTCAATTATATCGTCATGAAATCATGTTCCAACGTTAGTCGTCGCTGAATTCTACCAGTGGGTCGGTGCCTGTTCCGTGCGCACGATTGCTTCCCCAATGAACAACTATATCAGCTTAACACAGAGCTGTACATCCCCCATCTAGCACCCTCTGATTTCTGGAACGCAATGGATCAACTGTCCTTCTTCCCAAGGTCCTAGATTTGGGGACGAGAAAAACTGCCTACCTATGTAAAACAACCGAATCCGATCCGGCTCCGTTCCTAATCTGGTCGCGACAGCCTTCTTTAGAAATTCCAAGGAAGCCCACGGTTGTATAGTGAAGTTTTCGGAAGTTCCATTCAAGGAAACAACTTTGATACTGACTGTGGTTTGCTTAAGTTTTACTGAGGCGAGTTCGGCTTTGGGTTCTTCGTATTCCAAAGGTTCTTCCAAAAAGAACGCTTTGTACAATGATTTCATCGCCCTCAGTCTTGTGGCTCTAGCATCAATCTCTTCTTTACTGCTTTTGAAGGGCCGATGATGTAGCAGACATCCGAGTGCAGTTTGGAGTTCGGCGTAGAAGTACGTGTCCAAGATTGCGGCGTGCCAAAGCGTATCCATTGCAGAAGTTGGACTGAGGATCCTCGCATCGCTATCAGAGGTAAATATCTTGAGGGAGATGAAGCGACGAAACTCTTCGACGCCGCGTGCTGGCGTGATTTTATACAAAGTTGTGATCTGGTTCATTTCGTTCATGCTGCTCAGACATTTGGTAAACCGTTCGCCAAAGAGGAAGTCGGCGCCATTGGGGGAAGAGGATAACAAATGGTCGTAAGCTTCTTGTCTCCGTGGAGCGACATCTAGACAGATAGAGTCAGCTGCGTTCTGAGAAGTGCTACGGTGGTAAGTGCGACACCCGAATATGATGTCCAGGATATCATACCATAGGTTCTTAGGATCGGCCATTTTCTCCAACCCGTCGCAGGTATGTGTTGTTGTGTTCCTGGTAGGAAAGAAATATTGTCGGAGGGATTTGCAGTCATGGCTCAACAGCTACTGGCCTCGAAACCCAACACGTTCAACCTTGGAAGTCGCGTTCCTCGTCCTTCACTTTCGAGGAAGGTACGCTGTATCACGTGTCTTTGGAATCACGTGCTGGGGTTCTTCTCCATGAGAAAATGAGTTTCCTCGTCCATTATGGTCGTCAAGTGTTCGACTTGTCAGTAAGCCTTGTACATTTAAGTGTAAGAATACGGGTAATTCTTGAAAACTAAGCGCAACCAACAAATTCAACTCCGTTTGGGCCTGGGCATTACGCCTTGGCCCAACTCCTATCATCTTGGAAGAATTGGAACCGTGGTAGAAGCTGCCCATTCTGACGGATAATCCATCTTAATCTGGTCTTGTAGCATTGGCATCGAAAATTGTGATTCGCAATTCTTGTTGCAAGTTCGGCGATGCGTTGTTGCGTTGTATGTAAACGAGAGCAGGTGGTTTAATGGGGTTCATGTCAGAAATTAACGCCATTTTCTATTTGTCAGCACCCCTGAGATTCCCATTTTAAACCACAACACCACCTCCCTAGATTACTATACAAACAAGAAAGTTGGTTATTGTTTGAATACTTCCAATTGAATACGCGATATCATTCTAATTGCGTTAACATTACCGAATCGCGGAAAAACCCGAGGTACACCTACCAAAATCGCTGCAATCACCAAAGCGGGTCCATCAAACTCGACAAAGTAATCCGTATCACAATCTGGACTTCTCAAGGATTTCTTGATAGGCCATACAAAACGAACAAGACGACTAAAATCGCTATGGGTCGAAAAGTCGAAAAAGAAGAAGACAATTGGTACGGCGTGATCGACCCAAAGAGGCGAAAACAAATCCAGGACCGACTCGCTCAAAGAGCTAGACGTAAGTATACACTCTCCTATAACCTCGATATATGAGTCCATATTCTGACATAATCATGTGACAGGAAGACGGCTCGCCGAACAAGCAGCGCAGAAAAATGACCCGGAAACTACAGATGAGATCTCATCGGTTACAGTTTCGAGAAAGAAAGATGTGAAGAAACGAACGCGCCCAGAAAAAGACTCCAATACCAAAAATACCACGTCGAGTAAACCACAACTCACATCCCTAACCACAACCAAAGCCACCCCCCTCCCCCGCGACGACATCCACCTCCACCCTCCCACCCTAACAATCTACTCCGCCTTATTCCACAACGGCTCCTACCTCAACCTGACCTGCTCCACCTCCTACGCCCTCTCCCCCACCCCTCCCTCATTCCCGCACACGCCCCCTTCCCTCCGCCCAACCTCCACGCAACTCTCCACCGCACACTACCGGTGGATCGACCGGTTCCCGATCCCGAAGCTGCGAGACCGGATGATTACGTGGGCGGCGGTGTTTAACGCGGAGGAGTTTCTGGCGGATCTGTTTGATGGGGTTGGGGGCGGGAGTTTGGTGATCCGGGAAAGGGGGGAGGAGCTTTGTGGAGGGGGATTGGGGGGTTAGTAGGGGGTTTAGGGCGAAGTGGTGGTTTTTGTTTAATTGAGTGGGTGCGGGGTGGAGTTTGGGGTTTGAATGTTGAGATTTTGAAGGGGGGTCGTGAAAGGATGAGGGAAATACCTGGTGTGTTCGAGGTTGGAGTACAGGGTTTGAATTTTGTCGGAATGCTTTAAAGTACAAGGTTAAAATACAAACACGGAGATCATTAGTATCTTTACAACCCCAGAATCTCATTCGCTTTCGCAAAAACAGCTTTCTCCCCCGCACTTGACTCAGCAGTCTCTTCGAATCTGGCGAAACCCATAGCTTTCAGTCCCGTCGTATCAGCAATTGATTTCAACGTATCGAGTGTTGGTCTGCCCACATGATCGCTCTCCCCCTTTCCGCCTGGAAAATCTGGGCCAGGCGTGCCTTGAAGAAAAGCATCGCGTTGGCGACTGAGATATCGGGCGTTGTTCTCTGTTAATGGACATGCTGGAATGTACATCACGCTGGAGTCACTTGTGCCCTTATGGATTTTGTCGACGGCGTGGATAGCTTGGTAAGGTTAGTTAAACATCGAGTCAATCGTTGACTATCGACTTACAATCACAATGCCATACCACATAATCTCCTGGCTCGATATCGGGAATATGCACCATAGACTTCGCAAGTTGTAAGTGAGGATGCAAGATATCATTAAATTCCTGGCTATTTCCAAGAGCCGCACCTTGTAGCTCAGGTGTATAGTTCGGCTCAAAGGCCCAATTCTCAGTTTCGCGGTACCGTTTAGCGGATCGACCAGATGGTTTAAACGGCAAGGGTTGAATAGCACGGAAGAAGGGTCGTAGCAGAGTATAAGCTGTCGTCAATTTAAGCATTGGATTTACCTGAAGTGTTCCCTCGCCAGGTCCTGTTTTCGACATGCTTAACCATCCTTGAAACATACGGAACATGCTGCAGGCTCCCGCTCCTTGGTATAGATCAGTGACGGCTGGGAGTCTACAGCTTGCTTCGAATGGATCGTAGTTCTTCCATTTGCCATTAAAGATATGCTTGTAAACGTCGTTGATGCCATATCCATTCTTTTCCCAGCGCTCGACACTTCCGCCGTCGGTGTGCGGGCCAAGAGCGAAGCCGGAATCACCTGGCTGGCGTATTCTGAGTCGATCTGCATAAGAAACGGGAGTAGAAGTTGAAATTAACGCATTGCGATCTTTGGAATGCCATGCGTTCATGAGGACTCTCTGTGCCTTGAGCAGGTTGGGATGTGCACGTGCTTTGATTTGTGCTGGCGACCAGTAAAGTTCAAAGACACATGGATTGTCATTTGGAAAGGCTGAATTTGGGTGAGCATTGTTTCTGGCAATAAGACACGCTCCTACCTTTTGTTGATGGGTTGGCTTTCACATATTGTTCCGTTTCCTCCTTGTAGGCACGTGCTTCCTCTTTTGGCACCACACCTCGTACAACGGCAACTCCCCTTTTTCTTAGATTTTTATAGAAATCCGTGAGATCAGAATCAAGATCCGTAAAGTTGATTGAGGGAATAATAGCTGGTCCAGTAGTTGAAATGACCCTGCTTTCTTTCTTAATGTCTTTTAACAATGCTGTCCAGCTAGCTATCAATCTTTCTTCGTGGCCTGTAGCCAGCTCTTTCTTCACTTCTGCAAATCGCTGTGGTAGAGGTGGCGGTGCTCTTCCAGAGAGCGAGACAAAGACAGATGAAATATCTCCCTCTTCTTTGGATTGAGATACTGTGCCCATCAACCGGTGTTGATGCAATGCTCGACTCAGGCAAGGAGTACCCAACGGAAATTTTGTTCGACGAATGGCCTGCATTGGGGGGAAATGTGCTCAACAACTATATGGGCAGACGATAATGAGGAATAAGACACTCCATTACAAATGTAGAAGCTTTCCACCCATATATACACATCGGAATGAGGGTGTACGATGGAGGCGAGAATCCGGAGTCGTGAAGTAAATGTTCCCAAGAGCTTGGGCGGAACCCCGAAAGTGGTTAGACCTTTCGGCAGCATCCATTTTAGGATATTTGGCACACGTTCCCGGCGGCGATAGCCATTTCGGGCTTCCGCATCACGTGGAGGTGGGCTTGGGGACAGAACACGTGTTGCTCTTGGAGAGCAACATCAATCGTCTCAACCTGCACTTGAATGATTAATTCACCACGCCTCACCAAAGCAAGACAAGTCGAATCTCTGCTGGCAAGGGCTTGACAGCTTATGGAAAATGAAGATATACTTTCTGGGTGTGCACATGGAGCCCTATTCGAATCTAATGGGATTGCTCTAGTGCAGATATACCAAGGCCCGTTGGAAATAGTTCTTTTATTAATAGAAAGGCTTGCAATGCTTGTTCAAGTCGACTGCCAAGGTTTGTTGATTAAAAAGCGCCTCCTCAGTTCTGCACATGCTGGAATAGGGCTGTGGAGGCACAGTCTGCGGCTGATCCAGCGGTGCAGCAGGCTGCAGAATCCAGATAAGATCATCACCAGCATGCTCTCTTGGAGAAAATGAGTTTTGAAACTTATTGGGGTCCTGTCAGACTTGGATTCGAAGTGCGGAAGAATCTGCCGATATGGTATTTACAACGTGGTAGCCTTGTACGACCGAAGACTTCAAAATATGCAGCGCTCAAGAACAAGAATAGCCTATCGCCCAATTAAAGTGTTCGAACATTTTCAAGGAATATCATTTGCTGCCGAATAATAAAGAGCCACATCAATCACCTGTTGGTACACCCACACACATGCAACAAATTTCCAACAACAGCAACAACACCATCAACAATACCTGCGGGGGACCGCAGTCTGCACGATTGGTATCACCATTGCATTCCATCGCTTGTTCATTCCATGAGAGCGACCTGAAATCGGCAATCCCAGCCCAAATAAGAAAATCCCAGGTACGGTGATGGTGCTTACTGTACTTAACCGACCATACGAGAGGTTGGTGGCAGGTAGGCTACGAGGAGCAAACAAACATTTGAAATTGAGCGTTGGGTGGCACAGAAATTGCGCAGCGATGATAAGCTGATCATGAACCCCAATATTCACCAGTGAAAATTTTGACTACATTTCTTTCTTGCTACCTGTCATATTCTGAAACCTTTTCCATCTTTCTCCATTTCGATCGTCTCACAACATCGCAAAAATGGAGCTTCTAAGCTATCTCGGAATCGCGCTTATCGTCCTCGGAATCGATGCGGCTATTGAATTGGCACTTCTTAGTAGTATGGTTGGATATCTTCATCGTTCGGGCGCCAATGAATATCCTTTCCGTGGCCAAACATCTGGAAGTGTTATACTCATCAACGCTAAACCAAAAGGTCTGGGTACGAATGAGGGGCATTTGAGTAATGGTGCCGCTGGAACTACTCTCGTTTTGATATGTCTTGTTGGATCTGGTGTTTGGTTTATGGAAAGGCGTCGCAGAGTATGTTCGCCGAATATAATTGGCTTGTGATTTTATGCTGACAATTATTAGATGAAATCTAATGCAGTCGGCGCATCGAAAATATTTTGGGTCTATACAGTCTTCACCATCCTCTCGTTTCTTCTTACTACGTCTGCACTTGGTGCATTTTTCGAAGTTACTCGTCAATTAAGAGGCAAGCATATCGACAAAACCATCGCGGCTCTGCATCAACATCAAGCATACCCACTTGACAAATGGACGCCAGGAGTAAGTACTTTTTTCTTCTTCTTTCGATACTCGGATCATGTCGATCGAAACCCTCAATCTGCAAAATCACGATTCCATCCCAAGATCACGAGGACAACAAAAGCTAACCTAGTGAATAGACATGGACCAAAGCCCTCCTAGAACTACCCCTCACGATGGACCGCGACAGAGACTACCTAAACCACTGGCTCATCATCATGAAAGGCAATCTCTACAACCTCATCCCGCTGTTCCTGCTGAACGGCGTCGTCGCGGTATTGGCTGTCATGGTTGCGTTGGATAAGACACCAAGACATAGTCCTGTGAAGAATGTTGAGGAGACTGTCGAAGCAAAGCGTTAATGTTGTTGGGGCAGGGGAGATAATAAAATGGCGTTTGATGGATTTTGGAAAGAGTTGACAGTGTGGAGTGGAGTTAATGGTTGATTGGAGTAATTGGATGATGCTGGCTGACTGCTCGATTTCGGCTGGCTGAAGAATCTAAAATACAAAATCTATATTAATAAGTTACATTTTGTTTTACTTGTTCATTTTGTCTAGAAGTTCTTGGTACTACAATGCTTGTGTGCGACGTCGAAGTGCATATGGGTAACTGCTTAATACGAACGTTGTCAGCAGGCCGATGCTCATAAATGACGGTGCAAATCCTGCTTCTGCCTAGGAGTTATGCTTGTCTCCGCCTCTGCCAAGATACAATGATGTGCTTCCTTTTCACGTATTAGACAAGGTCCTAAGAATCCTGTAGCAGCACGTGTGCTCCACTCACTTGCGAAGTAAATAGGCCAGGCGTAATAATTAACCAGTAGAATTTATATTACTACAACGACTGAGTGGTATATTTCTCCAGCCCCTAACGCCAAAATCATTCAACCCATCTAAAGTACATTATCCGCTCTCCCAGCATTCATAAACCCAGCACCCTCCGTCCACGCCGGCCACAACCAATAATCATTATTCGCCCCCGTATCATAATCCATCATCCCCCAATCCTGCATCGCCATATCGACATCCTGCTGACTAAACGCAAGCTGCTCCTCCAGTCCACCCGCATACACACTCGTCTCCGTCGACTTCGGCAACCGCTCCGTCAGTAATCGTTCACAAAGCACCAAACTCTCCCTCGCAGCGCTGATAACCCGTTCTTCACTCGGCTGCCCCTGCTCCATGGCGTCGACGTGTGCGAGCGCGATACTGAGCACGAGATGTCCTTTCATGTTCGTCTCGCAGGTTTCCATACGTGCGCGCGATAGCTCGAGGGTATCGACGAGGAATTTCCGGAACGGGGAGCGTTGCGGCATGCGTTCCTGCGTGAACGCCAACGAGGGGTCTTCTTCGAGAGGGATTATCAGCTCGAGGTAGATGACTAGCGCGGCGTGGACTATGACATCTTTAAGGTGGCCGCCGGACGCGAGACGGAGACGTGTGTAGTCGTCTTGGTTTTTGCCGTCGCTGAGGAGGGGGGATGATGGCTCGCTAGTGTCGTGGTAGGACATCACTGCTAAAGCGCACTCGATGTAGACTTTATGCGAGTAGTAGAAGCGGGGGTCGGTGCGGGCTTTTAGGGCGAAGGGGTGGTGGAGGGCGAGGAGGAAGCGTTGCGTGTTTAGGTCGACTAGTTTGCGGTGGAATACGGAGGGCTTGTGAGCACCTTGTGTGGGCTCTTCAGAGCATTTTGTTAGAAAAGTGTGGTTGTCTCTGTAGTGCTTCATGAGAGTGGTGCCGATTTGGAGGACTTCGTCGTAAGATGGGTCGAAACGGATGTCGTTGATGAGTTGCGCTACTCGTTGACGTGTGGTGAAAGATTGTAGTATCAACAGTTGAGTTGAGGTTTGCGTGAAAACTTCCGTTGGCTTGGAAGTTGGCCGTTCGGTTGTAGACTCGGAGATATCTTCGTCGTTGATGTTGGCTGGATGTTCGGTGTCGTATTGATCTTCTGATATCATCGGGATCATGCCTGTCTCCAGAGATGTAACAACATTCAACTCCAGAATCGTGGCCCAGAGACGACGGCGTATCTCTCCATGAAATGGAGAAATCCTAGGGAAATGCTTAGGATCGCGATGCAGAGCCATTTGAATGGCAGTTCTTATGACAGTACCAAGTGTAATCCAGACAAGATCGCCGCTAATTGAGAACAGCGGTCGTGCGATCAATGTTAGACACTGAATTTGGATCAGGGAAATATGCAATTTTGCCTTCTCATTAGGACTTGACAGCCATGACTGAGCAGCATAAATCCACTGGGTAGCATCGTGTCGCAAAGCATGGAAATCATCGTTCTGACAAAAGCAGACTCCTATTGCCATGACAAGCATTACCTTGACCGACGATACCGCGCTAGCAGTCTGAGGAGAATCAAAGAACTGGTTGTACTCCTTCATGAAGGATGGGATGTGTAAGACCCGGTGATTTGCTTCATGGGTGCGAAAGTAATTTGCGACTAATTTGTCGGCCGCTTCGCGAGATGGGATGGAATGCTTGAATGTCGTCCCCCATAAGGTCCATTGTGGTACTTGAGCGGCTTTGATAAGTCTGGCGATGGCTTTGCACCTGTCGATGAGGATGTTGAGCTCTTTATCTGCTGTCTTGTCTGTGAGAATAATACTGTGACTAGTAGCAATGTTAAACTCGAAGCATATAATCTTCCGAGTCTGTAAATGTTAGAGGCATTGGCATTGATAGGGTTGATTCACGACGTACTTGAGAGAATGCGTGCATCCAGTGACTTGGTCCAAACCACCTCGTCTTTGATAAGTTTCCCCGCAGCTCTTTGGACGACTCCTGTAATATGTTTGTCGATTTATGCCTGTCATCAATCGATGTCGACGCTAGCATAGCCTCTAGCTTTTGCACTCGGTTGAGAAGCCCTCGAACATCTTGTCCTCCGAGACTACTAGCCGTTGACTGACACGGCGATGTACTTCTAGGCTCACTCGGTGGGTGACTCAATGTAGGCGGAGGAGACGGCTCAGGGCCATTTACAATATGCGTTATTCGATCGGTAAAGAATTCTCCCTCTGGACCTGAAGGTGTAGTATTGGTCATAGCAGGACTAGCAAGGCCAATTCCGTGACTTTTCCTCGCCAGCCCTTCCGGACTGTAGGTGCATGTCGCGCTCTTGGCTTGTCTACATGGGCCACATGGTATGTTACGATCGCATTTGATCTTCCTCCTTCGACATTCTGCGCAGGACAGGGCCGGTCTTCTTCGCTTACGCAGTGATGGAGCCGCCTTTACGGCTTCGGGCTCAACTGGTGCAGTCCCATCCATGATACAACAAGAAACCGACCACGCCGGTGGAAATTGATAGCGATAATCTGAATATACCGTCAGGACTAGTAAGAGAACGTTCCATTGAAAAGACCGAGAGGAATCGGCTTATATTTGAGGATTCATTTCTATTGAGAATGTCCGTTCGCGCATCTACACGTCAGTGTCTGATATGACCGACGGTGAATTCGGTCAATTCAGGGGCTCAGTGGACCGTTTTTGTATGCTGAGTTGCCATGTTGGTTTTTACCGCCTGGCCATAGTCCGTCGGATGTCTTCTCCATATTTTTGTTGCCTGCTCTTTGACAGGTTCAGGAGGTCTCGCTTAAGCTGCTCGCCCCTTCGGCCCTCGCTTCATATACCTTTGGGCGAGCTCCGAGCATGATCGAAATGAGCGAGCCTTGAATTTGACGAGAATGGTGTTAAGAATTGACAGCAGTAGTTGTGATATAAGGCGAAGTGCCATCATGGAAATTGGAGCCTGCCATCGAGTTTGGGCGGTCGCTTTACTGTCGTCTTTAACCTTCTTGCATCGCGGCGTTGCTTTTTACTTCATCTGGAGGATATTTTACGTCCCTACACCAATTTAACAATTTTTCGACATGTCTGGCGTTGAGAGAAGCCCAGAGTTTTCTCTTGAGGATGAGAAACGTCACGAACCAATGCCAAAAGCATCTCTCGAGGCTGGGATGCCTGATCAAGAGAAGGCTGTGGATGAATTTCCTGAAGGAGGAGCCCGGGCTTGGTTGGTTGTTCTCGGGGCGTCACTTGGGTTATTTGCGACTTTCGGATATGCGAATGCTTTTGGGTAAGTGAATCATGATGACTAGAAAATCCCTCTTCCATCTACGGGCGTTCTCTGACAACTCTAGTGTCTTTCAACAATATTACGAAACGCATCAACTCTCACATGAGTCGCCTTCATCGATATCTTGGATCGGTTCCATCTCCGTCTTCATTCTTTTAGCAAGCGGTCTCTTCAGTGGCCCTCTTTTCGATCAACATGGCGAGAAAGTTATATATCCGGCGATCTTCACTTATATTTTGTCGGTGATGATGACTAGTATCTCGAAGAAGCTTTGGCACTTTGTCCTGGCCCAAGGTATACTTGGAGGGTTTTCAATGGGCATGATTCTTGGTCCGGTGATGGCTGCCGCTGGCCAGTACTTCCAAAAGAAGAGAGCCGCCGCGCTGGGTCTATCCGTTGCCGGGTCCTCTGTCGGAGGGGTGGTATTTCCCATCGCTCTCAGCAAGATGCTCGCGAATCCGAATCTTACTTTCGGCTGGACTGTGCGAATATTAGGCTTCATCATGGTTGCGTGTCTCGCGGTAACCTGTTTGACAGTCAAGGCGAGACTGCCACCGCGAAAGGGACAATTCCTGATACCCGCTGCCTTCAAAGAGCTTCCATACGTAACGCTCATCGGCGCCATGTTCTTCGCTGTACTCGGTCTATTTACGCCTTTCTTCTATCTACCGTCATACGCAGCCCAACACGGCATGAGCATTCAGCTCTCAGCATATCTGGCAGCCATACTCAACGGTGCTTCATTCTTCGGTCGAGCTGCTGGCGGTATTCTAGCCGATCGTCTCGGACGTTTCAACATGTTGTTTGGGGTCACTACAATCACAGCGATTCTAATGTTCTGCTGGCCTTCTGCACAAACCAACGCTCCCATCATCGCTTTCTCCGCGCTTTACGGATTCTTCTCGGGAGCTATCATTTCTTTGATGGCAGTTTGCTTCATGTCTGCAGCCGAGGATGCTAAAAATAATGGCACTTACTATGGAATGGGAATGGCCATCGACTCGATCGCTGCATTGATTGGGCCACCAATCACCGGTGCTCTTGTAACCAAATACGGTGGATTCTCTGAGGCTGCTTATTTCAGTGGTGCTGCGGTACTCGTGGGTGCTGTGGGGGCGCTGGTGGCAAAGTTTGTCTCCGGCAAGGGCTTCTTTTCGAGGGTCTGAACGGTTTTGGAGAATGCGTGGTATAGACCCTTAGATTTTCTTGTTCTTTGTTAAAAATCTCCTAATATCTTAAAATCTTACTTCTTAATCAAGTATGTATATCAATTAAGCAATTCAGTTTCAGTAGTCGGTCTTGAAGACACTATGCTCTCAATTCCTCTTTCAATTAAGATCTCGGGATGCACAATCATGGATTTTTGGCATATCACATCTGATTATCGCAGCCACATCGTATTTCTCGAGCTGTAAATCCTTTTCCCAACCCACACCAATCCCGACAAGTATACCCGTAATCAAGAAGTAGACAGGAAAATCGAAGCAATGTCAGACACTTCTTCACCTCATCCTAACAGAACCCTGACATTTCCTCTCCCTCTTTCACATCTTGGCAGACCAATATCCGCAATCATGTCAACATCCCTCCTATCAGTTTCCCAAAGACTCATGCCTTTAACGATAATCGCACCGTCATCTCCTACCTCGGTTCGCACAAATGTGCGCAAGATAGTCGCGATTGTCATGTAAAGCTCTGCGCTTGCCAGGTGCATGCCCAAACACTGTCTAGAACCGCGAGAATACGGAATGAGGTATTTCGGGTTTGCTGATCCACCGGGTAGCCAGCGTTCTGGGTTGAAAGTCGATGGGGAGGGAAAAAGTGAAGGGTTGTTGTGGATGAGGGGTGCGTGAGTGCTCATGTTGATCTGTCATGAAGTCTTTAGTGGTTTCGAATTAATGAAGGGAGAATAATAGGCTTACATTTGGTGGGATTACGTAGTCTCCGCATTGTAGAGTCTTATCTGGAGCTGTTCGTGTTAAGCGAAACGAAACACCGGAACCCAGGCGAAGTGTCTCTTGGATCACAGCTGTCTGTTCTCTCAAGTTAACAAATAATCCCTCATCACGTATGCGCTGAAACTCTCACCAGATACGGCAAGTTCTCAAGTTGAGCATGTGTAGGTGGTTTAGAAATTTCCGGAAATGCCTTTTCCAATTCCTGCATCAAGGTGTGCAATCTCGGCGGATCCAGAAGCAGATAAACAAAAGCACCTGAAAGCGATGTCGCCGTCGTGACAGTACCGGCTGAGACTATTGTTTGCGCTTCCTCCGAAAGACGCTTCGCGCTTTTGTCCTGCTCTGGTAGATTACTATTTAAAATGTCGTGGAAGATTGTTTTGTGCTTGACGTCGACTCGATAATCATCGCGACTTCCGAGGATGTCTCTGATTTGTTGTTCTAAATGCTACAAAGAACTACGTTAGAAATTGTGAGAATGCTCAAACGAAATCTTCAAAGCACATACACGTTGAAAGTCCTGTAGCAGGCCAATTCCTGGACCAAGCATTCTCGCCATCATGCTATCTGGCAAGAGCTTGAGTAATGAAACAAGCCACGGAAATTGCAACACAACATGAAGCGCATCAGTCGCGCCTTCACCTGCTTTCAGCACCATGACGTTGAATCCGTCAGCTTCGATATAGTCGCTTTGCATCATGAAACAAAATTGAGTAACAATATCGCTCGTGAGAGCAGCGAAGGCGGCTTTCAGCGGCACCGGCTCCTTCGTCTTTTGGTAGTCGCGAAAGACTGAGACTAAGCGAGATATATCTTCGCGGATTAAAGGCTCTAGTGTCCTTATTGAACCTTTTGAGAAATAGGGGTTCAGTGGTGCTCGTCGAATTCGGTGCTGGTGGTGGTCAATGGTTCCGAAGATAGAGTCTGGGTTGCCGAATGCCTGAGACCATGTCGGCGCTTTGTTTCGTCGGGACTGAGAGAACAAAACATCGTAGAAATCGGCATCGATGATATGAAGCTCATTGGGACTGATTCGAAGAACCGGGCCTGTTTATTTCGACAGTTACCAACCACGAGGGCTCCAGGCTCTTGAGTATTGATTACCATATTTCATGTGTAGTTTCTCTATTTGGTACATGTACTGTCCTCCTTTGATGGCATCATAATAGAATGTGTACCAATAAGTGGCTCCTGCTAGTTTTGGGCCAGGAAAGGCCGCATAGGGGCTGAGAAAAAGACGATATGTAATGGTTGCTGCTGTGTATCCGTTCAAGAGAAGGAGAGAATAGAAAATCGTGGCATGCGTCAGAGTGCTAACATACGTGTTGATTGCAACTACACCACAATATGAGATTGCAGCGATCAGTATGTAAGAAGCAAAGGCTATTGCGGATTTTCTTGATCGTTGCATTTTGGCGATCACTAGGAAAAAGTGGCTCACAGCATGCAGCGGTGTGGAACACCACTGTCTTATAGGTAATAAATCTCCCAACATCTCAATCGAGAGTATCTAGGATCTTGAAGCTGATGCTGAATTTAAAGCAAGCGTATGAACGGGCGTTAGCATTGAAATGACTTACTAGTCACTTTTTACCGCATGTTATCTCACCCTAATGCAAGTCTCGTATACAATATCAGCACTAGCTCCAGGGCTGAACCTCACATCGCGAAACCTCGATTAGATGCCAGTAGCTTTTATTTCGAGTAATAATAGACAACATTTCCACATGTCTGATAACCAGCTCGCACTAGTGAAAGACTTTCGTTGACAAAGTCTCAAAATCCCTAATGCCGGTCGGCTTGGACCTAGGAGTGGGCTAATGGAAAATTGCGACCCCTCTCAGTTTAACTAAATTATCATGTCGGAAAGCCGTCCAATAACTTCATAGCACCTCAACATATCAGCTTATATGCAGCATGTACATAAATTAAATCTCAAGTGCTGAAGTGCAATACCAATGCGCTTACTTGGCGAGCCATATCTATTTTGGTTATCTACTAACAATGATTCACAAGTGTGAATGACTTTCATCAAATCTCATTATGGGCACACTGGTTTGTTGATTCCTAATATCTCTTATGATTCCCAAATAAGATATACCTAGATATCCATAGTTGATTTACCACCCTCTCAATATAACCCTTAAAGCCTATTAATCTCTTTTTACCTCTCCTGTTGTGACTATCCAAAAACTGATATCCTTAATTTCTAATAGCCAGAGTTTCTGCGTAATCCAAATTGGGTTGCACGATCGTCGTACTGTTGACCAAGATGTTCATTGAGCCCATTTCTGTATATAGCGGCAGCGGCGTCATGTCTTTGAGCAAACCCCATTCCTGGTAAGTTCGCTGGATTGGCACGATATCTGAGTGCCACTGGTTGACTCGCAAAGTGCTGTGGTGAATTGGTCATATGATATGCTGGTCCAATAGCTGTCCGAGCGAAACCTTGTGCGGTATTAGCATATGGTGATCTCAAAGACTCATTTCGAATTCCTATTTCGAATGGCCTATTCTGGCCTGTAAACTGGGTTTGTAGCGGATGCAAAGCAGCACTTGCCGCACGTGGACGGGGCATAACTTGCTGTGGCATCTGGAGCGGCTGTCGATCAAACATAAGCTGCTGTTGCGCCCTATGGCGTCTATTTTCCTCCATCATATCCGCGTGAGCCTGAAGGCCTCCCCTGCCAGGCGGCTCTGGGGTAAATACCGAACGTTTTCGTGGATACATGGTAAGAGATGCTGAAGAGTTTGTAAGCGTTTCGTTATAGTGTGCGATCGTGGTACTTTGTTTGTTCCAAAAGGTTTTAGTTAATAGATTGATGGAAAAGAAAGTAGGAAAGGGCTTAGGCTGAGGCTTAAAATACACTTCGAGAGAGTGTTAGAGTTATTAAACATGGTCATATCGAAGGAATATGTTCCAATCATGGTATGATGAGGTGATTTGTTTCATTCCTGTTGTGAGTATTCAGTTCTGCTAGCTAGATGACTCTGTTGAAAAAAGAACGACAGTAAACACATCTCACCAAAAGACCAAAGTTGAATGTGAAATACTTAGACGGCCGAAACTGCGAGGATTCAACGGCATCTACTTTCATGATCACTTACTCGCCCGTCGCCATCTTCGTAAATGCAGCAGTCCAAAATGCGGGAGCATCGTCCCAGACCCATTTCGAAACATCATCGAGATATTCTGGCTGAGGTCGTAGGTGCAGATGTTCTCCCGAAGCTTCAAGCACTTGTCCACTCTGGTCGCTGGCCAGAAGTCGATCGAACGCATTGAGTATTGTGGTCATTGGTGTGGCATATTCTATCGGAGTGATTGGGATCAAAGATGCGACGAGTGGTGTTGGAATATATCCTGGGCTGATTGTGTTCTGGAAGGTGTTAATGAATGTTTTTTGTGATAAGCGAAAATATTACCACAGTAATACCAAAGGCGGAGAGATAGGCGGGACCAAGCGAACGAACGAGGCCAACCAACTAGTGGAAGTTGTTAGTCACTAATAACTCCTAGAACAAAGAAGGTCACTCACGCCGTGCTTACTAGCACAATATAGAGGATCCAGAGGTAGAGCATATAATCCAGCCTCACTGCTAGTCACAACAATTCGTCCTTTAACATTCATCTCGGTGTCATGATTCTCTTTCTTCTGCATGAAATGCAAGAATACTTTGATACAATAGGACGTTCCCAGAAGATTTACATCGATGACTGGTATTGGGGGTTTAGAAAGTTCATCGAGGTCAGGAGAAAGGATTCCGTATGGAAGTGTCATATCAGAGCTAATGCCTGCATTTGCAGCCAAGAAGGCTATTTTTTGATGCCATTCAAATGCTATTATGCGGAAATCAGAACAGATCTTCTGATATGGAATATTGGAAGTAAACAACTTACCTTTGGTAAAAGCCTTGACTACATCAGTCCATGTTGCAATATTGACATTTAACCAAAAGACATCTTCTCCTAGCTCCTCTGCGATCTTTTGACCTTCGAGATTGATGTCCATCATGACAACTCTCCACCCTTGATTTAAAAGATGTTTGGTGAGTGCTAGGCCGACACCGGAGGCCGCACCTGTAATAATCGCACCGGATTTAGTGGTAGTGCTGGTCGAAGACATTGTGAAATTTCACCTCATGTGTA
This sequence comes from Glarea lozoyensis ATCC 20868, assembly GCF_000409485.1. Classification (NCBI taxonomy): domain Eukaryota; kingdom Fungi; phylum Ascomycota; class Leotiomycetes; order Helotiales; family Helotiaceae; genus Glarea; species Glarea lozoyensis. The sequence goes on along the minus strand of NW_007361002.1, from coordinate 3,272,552 downwards.
GAATATGTAGAATTTGTAGAAAATTATCTCGTAGCCTTTTTTCAAGTGGGAAGCCTCTGGACTATATTCGAGAAGAGTGAAATTCGACGCAGCCACAAAAGCTCAAGCGCTGAAACACTTGTGGTGATGATTTGGTCGGGAACGATCCCACAGTTGGATTGGCCAATATCATCTCCATCATGCTCACTTCCAATGCATACGAGAACTACCATTGTCAAAAATGGATTAGCAAGTTTTCAATTTGAACATCGATTGGCGCTTCTATTCGACGAGTACGACTACCAATCCATACCACATGTAGACAGATATCGCGTTTGCTACGGTTCGACCAAATCCGGCAGTCAGTGACCCGGTGAAAAGCTTGTCACGAACAAGATACTCAGCTTCATGAAAGCTGAACTCTTATCGAACAATGCCGACCATTATGCGGGTGTCGTGTAAATAATCGCTAGTTAATTCTTGACTCCAATCAGGTGTTCAGTTTGCGGTCGTATTTGCTGGGAGAGTAAGCTCGCTTAGACACCAACACTAGTTCAGGGGGAGGTTATGTTACATCGTGATTACTTGTGCGTTTACTTATCCTTCGTTGGGACACGAACAACAGCTGAAGTTGTTACATGGAAAATTTAAGTGCAGTTGCTTCTTGAAACTCGACAGGTTGCCGATGATCTATTTCGTGTGCCCACGACATACTCTTTACAGAAATTATGGGAAGCTTACTTGTCTGAATACTGAAATATCACTAGACACATCGTTCAAAATGTCGAGTAAATTCTCTTTCGCCAGAAAGTAACTGATGATTGTCTGAAAGCTCGACCCCGCGCATGAAAGAGCTATTCTTGTCCCTTTTCTGTAAGACTGATAATCTCAAAAGTAGTTCAATCCAACTGATCATCTTTCTTTCCTTTCAGAGCGTCCAAAAGCACATCTTGCGTCAAGAATCCTCCCCCAATTATAAACCTTTCCTCAATTGAATATCATTATTCTCAATGTCTGCATCCAATTTCGCGCTGTAATAATTCCACGGTTAGCCATCCCTATCTATGTCGCTGATTCTAGGCCGCCAGCCCAGCAAAGGGAGTTCACACATACAGCATCGACTTATCACATCTCTCAAATACCTTTCTTGTGCATCCATTCCAGAATTCCACAGACAGACCAATATGCCATTTCCAGTGGATTCATCATGCGCGGCATTTTAAATCTGCGAGGAGGAGGAGGCGGCGATGAAGGAGCGATTTTTGGCGGTTGTTTCTCGGACATTGTTGGGGGTTGTGGGGGTCTTTGTCAAATTGTTTTCTGAGCTGGGGCTTTCAAGCTTGCTTTGGAATGGTAGTAGCAAATGGGACAGAACTCGACGTGATTTGAGTTGAGGCGAAGATCGGATTTCAACAACCGTTGTTGATACTGCGTTAGACAACGAAGAATCAGATGAACGAGAGAGAAGACGAGAATAAATTTTTTACCATGGCTTATAACCCAAAGCTAGCCTTTGGACAATACCATGCACGTCTCGTGAGTACTTCCACCAGTATTCCGAGCTCCAAACTTTCTCGACTTTTTACTGGCCAATGTGCATGAACCACGTCTAACAAGCGGCCAATTATACTCAAGATTGACTGCCATTCTATATCTATTTCCATATATCCGTCCAAATAACCCAATGGCGGCTCACTTGTCGAAAAAAGGGCCAATAATACCTCCCAAAATCGAGGAAGCGTAAGCGAGCACCCCTTAGAAACCCGATGGGATCAGGGGATGACAGCTTGGCGTGAACAGTTTCTTCCGAAGCATGAAAAGTCAAATGCGCGGCACGGTATACATTGTCTCAAAAAATCGTATGATGTATTATGATAATGAATTTCACACATCGCGATTCCAAAATGTCTGTTTTTTCGGATAGAAAGAGCTAAAATTGATTTACCTGTTAGTAGCTGTGTGCCCATGCTATCATCAGTCTAATTAACTATTTGACGAGTTGCCAATACTTGAACTAAGCTCCGACTTTTAGGTTTGGTGAGCTTCCGCGGTATTTTCTATGAATAATACCGCGGGCTGTGTCCTGTGGTTTCCTCGAAAGTGGGCCTTAACTGGCTGTCTAAATTCTCGACATTACCAATTGCAAAAGTCCACTAGTGAAATGCATACGAGGGCTAAAAACTCAAGTGTCGATAGAAAGAATGTTGAAGTCGACTTTTTCAATACTGGAATTGAAACGAAGGAAACTCATTTTATGGTGCTGTGATTACGAAGTGTCCGGTGCCAGAGTACAGCAGGTTTTGCAACCCACAAACGCCATAAATCATCTCCATCCACTACTCTTGAACTTTGCCACATACCCAAAGAACTAAACACGCTCACAATGATTACCCGGAAATTTTTACAGACCTGTCAGAAATGCAATTAATGTCCTATTGTGGAAGTTTGAGTTCAAGCAGTTAGATTAGATTGAGTTTTATTATTAGACTACTTGAAAAGCCAGCGAAGTAAGGTGCTTTTCACTAAGCAATAGGACATGAAACAACAACGCCATAGCTGAAAAGCAATCTTACACCAAACTCCCAAACCTAAAACTCATAAATTACACCGACACCGACGTATTACACCCAAAACCCAAACTCTAAACTCCGAGTCCCAACCCACCACCTCAAAACCGTTCCGTCTCCATATCCCACAACTTCTTCAAGAAAACATCCCCAGCCGGTACCCTCGTCATCCTAAGTCTACAACTCGCCATATCCTTCGGCGGCGTCTCCCTCTGAGTCCGCACATGCGTCCTACAATGCCAGCAAATCTACACCATATCCTCACCTCCTCCGGTCGGGGCCGCCATGTGGGCGCCGCATACCCTGCAATCAGGAAAGTACGTGCCGGCGTTTTCTTGTGCGAGATACTCGATGCGGTGGCCGTTTATGCAGTGCCAGTGTGAGGAGGGGTTGCCGAGGGAGGGGAGGGGTTTGTCGAGGTCGATGGAGGGTTTGGTGGATTCGGAGGGTTTGGAGGATGTGCAGCCCATTTTTGTGGTTTTTGGGTGGTGTTGGGGGAATGTTGGATGAGGATGGGTTTGGCATTTTGGGATTGCTATGTATGAGCTTCTCTTTGTGCGTGGATATCGTGGCAGATTTCGGGTTGAGACAAAGACTTCATGTTCCCAATGCATCGAGGAGTCGGGCCTCGGATCTCACTTTGACAAATTCGCCAAAGATCAAACTGTTCTTTGTTACTTTTGAGTGAGCTCAAGCTATTTCCTACCCCTCAAAAACTAAATTTAGAATTTGAGAAGACACTGAAGCAGTAACCGAAGGAAGGCAATATGAAGTTTGAATGACGGTGTTACCTCTTCAAACAATACATCGAAATAAATAGCAGCAAGAATGAGAGAAAACTGGTCTACTTTCAGAAATTCTAAGCTGTTGATCACATCCACTGAATTTCACATTCTGTATGTGTGTGTACATCTCGCCGGTATAATTCTTTCCTACCCTCGAATTTGTAGATGTATTGACAATACCTTACAACTCAAAACCTAGGTCTTTCTCTAAGCCTCGCCAACTGAGAAGTTTGACTAAATTCGATAATGTAGACAGAATACATAGTAAATTAGTATAATACAATATTGAATGAAGGATTCTAGTAATAGATTGATTTCGCGTAAATATTAAACCTGCAAGATGTTCTTCGCTAGAATACATTATTGTCAGCCTACATACAAATGTCACTCACCCATTCAATTTCCATCTAACCACATGACATAGAAACTCCCCAACCCCTGATCAAATAAATGCACACGTCGTCCCAACGATCCGGGCTCCCTACCCCACAATCCCCACCCTCGCTAAAATTCCCAACGAAAAAAACTCAGGGCAACCCCACTAAATATCCCTGTCGTGAATGAGGCAAAAGAAATACCTGCCAAAGATCAAACCTCTGAAGACCACAGAGGAGAGGGGAGGGGAAGAGGAAATAAAGGCAAAATAAGGATCTTGAACTCAGTGAATTATATACTCTCTCTGACGGGGAATCGAACCCCGGTCTCCCGCGCTTTGCAATGTGAATTGACAAGCGGAAATCATGACCACTAGACCATCAAAGATGTGCAATCGTTGGAGGATTGTGATTGGTTGAAGCATTTTCTGTAAATTGAAAATATAAAGCAGCCATGCCTGACGGTCTTCTTTTGACTCGTTGGACTAAGTTCTCGAAAGCACTTAAACGCCAGGTGCGGCAGACATGTAGCATAATTATTAGTTTGTCGTCACTATGTTATGCGATAAATTCGACTGGAATCAGCAATTTTTTGGTGTTTATGTAGTATCTTTGTCACACCCTTTACCTCTTAAAGTCGCAATGGGAAACAAAGAGGAAGCTTCAGTCTACAGGAGTTCTTCTCACTTGTAAGGAAACTAGAGAGCTCTCAACATACTGCGTACCGCTCTATCAATAGTATACGAGTTTTGAAAATCTTAATTACTTAGATCTAAACCACTACCAAACCCGCTCACATCAACTACTAGCGGCTCAATCTCCTCCTCAATACACGGCAACACATCAACATCCTCTCTCCCGCTCCGCTGTCTTTTCTTTCCATGACAAGAATGACACGCTGTTGCAAAAACAAGGCTTACCCATTGTGTCTGCACCAGGCAGCCACACTCTGCAGATGACCGTGTACCTCTCCAGCCTATGTTGTTAGCGGGTTTGTGGCAGGTTTCACACCATTGGAGAGGGAGTCCGGGACATTGACTACATGTCCATGATATTTGTTTTGGGGGCGGTGGTGGGGGGGATTTGGGTTGGGGTTGTTGAATGGGAAGAGACATTTTAATGAATGACTTGAGTGAGTCTGTGAGCGCACAGCGCTTGGAAAGGAAATAATTGAAATGAATGTATAGACAAAAATGGATGCGAAAAAGGAGAGGATTGATGTCGATGCGTGCTTTAAGGAGTATAACTTACCTTTGTTACTATACTCACTAGGTTGGGGCTTTCATTGTGACAATCAAAGGGCTGCTTCGAAAGACCTTTGTTGGAATAAAAAGACGTTCCAAAGGAAATTGATCTGAATCGCATTCCTCGCTGAGTGTAACCTTGGATTGTGTCTCTGCTTGTGAAACTTCAAAGTGATGTCAGCGGCTCCGAAGGTTTGCAGTTCGCGATATCAATACGAGTAGTGTGAGCACTAGAATCGAGACTTCTACCTGCGGCTGGTTAGTGTAGAGATAGTGCAACCCTTCGATGCGAGGTTTTGACAGCTTCGGTGAGCTAGAGTGTTGACAGGCTTGATTTGAAGCATCTGATGGATGGTGCGAAAGTTCATGAGATCAATTGGAAAAGATCTTCAGGATAGTGCGGTTTGAATACCGACATCTACTTAGATTTGACACTGATGTGAACATGAGATGATGCACAGTCTTCGGATCTCGGCAAGGTTGATCACATGATGTTGGGGAAACACGATCTTTGGTCGTTGATGCCTGGACATCAAGGCATCAGAGACATTCAAACCGTTTTCTCCGCATCTTCCCCATCTTCAGAACATCAAGAACATCACCACATACTATGGGTAGCTCCAACAACACACCAAGTGGATGTGTCGGGTTTCCTTTGTTTTCCAAGTTGCGTTGCATCATATATCTGCGTTCTTATCTCAGTCGTTACACTTGCAGCTCGTTTTTTGGATAGCGGAGTGGCGTAGTGTAGGATCAAACTACCTGCCCGACCGGTGCTCAGCGGCGCCGATCTCCCATGGTTTTTTGATCCTCTCACCAAGCCTTTCTCGGTTCTGCAGTCAGACATCTGTTCCACAAAACATACCGACGGCGAGCCAGGAAGTTCGGCTGGGTCCCTAAGAATGAAGCCTAACTAAGGATGTTGGGGACGCCGGCGAAGAACTTTGTTGCAGTTAGAGCATCTCATCATCACTCTATATGATGGCATTTCCCCAGCTGTGCGTGCGAGTCTTGAATGCACTCGTCCCAAAGCTGGCAGTCCTCCCGTTTGTCTTATCATTCCTCTTCTTTGGTATTCCATACTGCGGCTGCAGAACGCTGTGCCAGTAAGCTGACTGGTCTGCCTCTGTCGTGTGTGCTTCAACCTTGTTCCGTGCAGATGCGGATTATATACTTGGTCAACAGCTGTACAGTATTGTCATCCGGCAGTCTTTTCTTAGCTGGTTTGCTGAATCCGACATTCCGTCGCACGAAGGCACTCGGACAACTCGGCCCACACGTTCTTGAAACCAACTTAACGGCCGTTACGAAACATCACCAGAGCAAACATCGTGAACGAATTGCTCCAAGTGCACTAGAAAGGTCTAGAAAGTCCAATTCCTTCCATTGACAGGTCAAGTCAGGGGTTGCATCTCGCTTGCTCCGGACCAAGCAGCTCACCTCATCTCCTGTGTGGATCGGTTCGGGGATTTGTGTCGCCAAAGTTATGCGCGGGTGCGAGTAGATGAACGGACCCGGACGGCGCAGAACATTTATCCCCAACAAATTCCTCAACCAGCGCAGAACTTGGCCACCTACAACAACACCAACATTCCCCTCTCAGCTTCAACAAGTTAATCACGGAGCTCGTTCGTGCGTATGGAGGGCCTCTACAAAGATTGCTTAGGACCAATACCAACTCTACACCTCTACAGACGCTTACTCGGTACTGGCTCCACGTGACCTCATTTCGATCTAATAAACGCCATAAATCGCGTCTTCAAGATGGACGAAGATATTCCCCAGGACGAGTACTTTGAGTGGGAAGACATCATATCATACAAAGCTGCCACAGCTCCCAGGACGATGGAGGATGTGACTCATTCACCGATCAATCTGTTCAATCGACACTCGAACGAAGATCTGTACGACAGCGACGTGGATGCCTCGGTACGTAGCGAGGCTGACAGTAGCATCAGCTTCGGAGTGTTCAGTTCGGCCGACTCGGTCTCAACACATACTTCAATATCGCACCACGGAAGTGAAGGTTATTTTGACGAGCATAGCGACTTTCTTCCTCAATATGAGAGCCCGACAAGTTTCCGGAAACATATGCTTGCGCCCAAGGGTGTCATCGACCCTAAATCGGCTCAACCGGATCAGATAGAAAAAATTGAGCGCGCCGAAGACGACACAGCGATTATTGCACCGCCGTCAAAACATGTAGATTACCTGTCACATGACTGGTGTGAAGAAGATATTTGGTCAACATGGAAATACCTAAAATCAACCAGACAGGTCTACAAGAATAGCGAACGATTGGCCAATGCATCATGGAGAATGTGGATGAAGGAAAGGCACCAGTTACCTGAGACGGAACCGCTAGCGATCAACTGGCAAAAAGAAAGAGATACCACATGGCTCTATGGACCACTTCAGCCGAAGTCAGAGTCGATGTCTGATTCTCTTCAGTCAAGCCAGGTGATTGCTGACTCAAAAATGCCTGTGAGGCCAATTTTGAAGAAGCCCAGCTTGTCCGAGACCTTATTGAGGAAGTCGATCTCTTGCGCTGCATTGGCGAGGGAAGCCAATATTGCGTCTAAAGAGGCATTGAATCTGGTGAGACATGGAATTTCACGACAAACCTCTCTACCGGCTCATCTATCTATGAACACAGAGGAGCGAACCAAAGCGTGGCTGGGCTCGCACTCAAAATTACATCCCTCAAAGACCCCACCAGCTAAAAGCGTCAGATTCAGTGATCAAATCGAAGAATCGTCCACGGTCAGCCCAGGTAGTTCAATTATCACTATCGTTGAGAGTATCTTTGAAGATTCGGATGAGGAGGACGACGAAAATAGCGATGTAGAGACGTCGCCAAAATCTCTTGCAACCGCTACTCCGCCTACAGCTGAAATTGCGTCTCTGGCTCTTGACGAAACGACGGAGGACGACAACGAAATGGTATTCAATTTCGGCGAATACACGCTTTCGCCTGAATGCGAATCCGAGGCTTCAGACGAGTCTACGGGAGATTATTTTGGGTCCGAACAGCCTGACAGCCAGGACGTTACGATGTCGATTCTTGGAGCAGTACGTGAAGATTTGGTGGACTCTGTCATGGATGAATTCTGGGCTATCTTCAACCAAGAATGGGATGCCGGGTTCAAGCAGCGTAATGGAGACTCACGCGGGTCATCCAACTCCTCTAATGACAGCACCTCTGCATCTCGCGCGAACGCCTCAACGGGACGCGTTCAAAGAAAGCGTCAGAGAGGAGAAAGTGAAAACTCTGACGGCGACGATGCTAGAGACGTCAGGGCCCGTCAGCAGCCCAAATCAAAAAGAGGTAGTGAGGATCTCATCAAATTTGCTTGCCCATTTCGCAAGCATGATAATTCAACTTACAACATCTACACCCACCGAGTATGTGCTCTTTCAAACTGGCAAACGATTGCCCGTGTAAAGGAGCATATATACAGGTGCCATCAAACCCCGCCACATTGCAAAAGGTGCTGGGCGACATTTAAGAACCAACAACAGTTGGACACTCACATCACAGTAGCTTCTGAGGATATTTGCGAAGTAAAAGTTGGCACCGCTCCAGAGGGCATCACAGCAGAAATCGAGAGGCAGCTCAGAAGTCGAAAGAAGGCACACCCCAACCAGAGTGAGGAAGATCGGTGGAGAGACATCTACAAAATCCTATTTCCCAATCACGAGATTCCTTCACCGTATTTCGAAGCCGTCCATACAGAAGGACCATCTTCTCCAGATTCCAGGGAGCTTTCAAATTACGAAGACTACATCCGTCGCGAACTACCTCGCCTAGTACGCTCCAACATCGAATCTGTCGTTCGTCACGAGACTCAACCTTTGGAAGCAGCTTTGATCGGCAATTTGGTATCCATCATTCAAGACTGTCAAGATCGAGTCTTCCGCTCATATCGAGAAACCCAAGGCTTCGATCATGACATGACTAGTCCGGTTCTACCATCAACTACATCACCATCAGAATCACGACTTACCCAGGAGACCCCAGATTTCAGAGACGATCTCGACTTCCTCGATTCAGCATTTCATGCCCCAGCAACAAGCAGCACACAAGCAATGCCAAGTTTCTCGCAATTCGACTCGCTTCTGCGTCCCGAAGCATTAATGTTTTCCGACTCCGGATACAGCGAACCTATCTGCTACTGCACCGTGGCATGCAGCTGCGGAAAGGTTACAGACGAGGCACAAGTCAAGGATGAAGTGGCAGCAGCCGCTGTGCTAGACCCTGTTCGGCCCTGGATGGATTCAATGTCGCACCCGAACTGGCAACAAGTCGAGCGTGCAGACGACGAGGCTGACTGGTGGATGAACATCTGAAAGCCCCGATGTGAAATACGCCCATGTGAAAATACACCGAAGACATGCAGGATTGGTCAGCTGACTCACCTGAGGGTGTTCGGAGGTCCGATTGTTACAGCTCTGACAGCAGCGTCGCAGCCTCCATCATCAATCTCGAATCGCATAAAGCTTTCGGCGATATCACGAAGTGTTTCCATCGGCGACATAAACTCGATCCAAAAAGTCGCCGAGTGCTGCATAAATAGGCGAGATCAGTCCCCACGCATCATCTCTGCCGCTGTCAAATCGACTGGGTGTGCATATTCAGGTTATGACGATATAGGAGCGAGGAGCTGAAGCGCAATCGAAGTATTCCGACGAGTCCGTACGGAACGGATTTAACTTTGCTGGTGGAAGGGATGGGATATATATTTGCGTGCTGGAATTTTATTTTCCGCCGTTTTGTGGGGGATCTCCCGAGGTGGTTCGGGGACCGAGATGCGCTTACTTGGGGGGATGGAATCCTTCCGGGTTTCTTATCGGAGGATCTTATCAGAGGGTGTGAGGCAAATGGGGTTTTGTATATATTGCTGTCGTCGCATATTAGCATGGCGTTATCGGGGTTTGTGAGTTTGGGACTGGTGTTGTCGCTTTCAACAAGTTTGCTGACCCGAGGGTCGGTTTGGTGCTTTGCGCCTACGTGCGGGAAAGCAGTGTAGTGCTTGTATATATCATGAATACATATGATCATGATCAAATACTCATGTGCTTCTGCTTATCTGTGTGATGATTGTGCCGCATCTACCTTCTTTCCTCGTCACCTTGATCCCTATCTCGAATGAAAAGAATGCGTGTATACAACGAGACCAGGAACCTAGCAAAAGACAATTTGTTGCTTGACGTGTGCTGCCCTCTGGCTTGTTTATATTTTTGGCTTCCACTTCGAGATATTTCATTGCTTAGCTCTTCTCACAAGTCATCTCACACTTTCAATGAAACAAATCACGTTACCCAATATCATTGCGCTATTTCCACTCAACTAACACGCAAAGCTCCATTCCTTCCCTTGCATTCTTTATTCAAACACATGAACCACTAATTCGAAGTTTGAGACCCTTGTTTCGCAAGGTTCCGTGAGTCTGACCGACATGCACTTCCTCTGGTTAGATAACCCTTTTCTAAGAGTTGGGGCCACAGCTTACCGGCAGGCTGAGCAAAACCCACCAAAAAACCACGATTTTATATCGTTTCTAAAAGTACATAGAACGACGACCCCTAGACTAGGATTAATACTATTAAGTATTATTATAGAACTTTAGGCCTAATATTATATACTTTAAGGGGTTTTATTTATAAGCTAAGTTCCGAGAGCTCTATACGTCTAAAGTAGGTAGAATTCGCGAAAACCGAGGATTCTATACAAATTTTAAGCGATTTGTATAGAAGCCTCCGTTTTCGCGAATTCTACCTACTTTAGAGGTCTAGAACTTTTACGCCTTATAATCTATTATACTTAGGTTCTAATATATTTAACTTATACTAAGGTTCTAATACTATTATAAGTTTTAAAAGAAGATAGCTTAGATTCGTCGAATAATATAACTTTTAAAGGAGGGCAAAATGGTGGTTTTTTGGTGTGTTTTGCCCAGCCTGCCGGTAAGCTATGGCTCGAACTCCTACATGTGTGAGAGGCTATACCATGTTGTCCTTCACAGCTCCAAATCACGAAAGTGTACTTCTCGCCGCTACGTTGCGTGACTCGGAACTAATTTTTATGTCATGGTTCACCCTGGATATGGTGCGTATGTGTGTGAGAATTTGCTAGCTAGTACTTATTCTGGTTTGAGGGTGGTGTGGGGTGGAGGTGAATATCAGGAGTGGGCAGGTGAAGAGAGAGATGGTTACAGGGGTTGTGGTGGTGAGTGACTGAGTGTTTTCACGACTTTTCATGTTGCTCAGGTTGTTAGGGATTCATGAGATAGTTGAGTATGAATGGATCTAAATTAAACAGCCTCGTTATTACTTGAGTTTGGATGAGTTGGTTGAGTTGAATAATGTAATTGATACGCCGGCGATGAGGTGCTTGTTATCGTCAAATTCAAGCACAATGCGGTACATTCATAGGTCAACTCTCAGTTCCCAGTGTCATACGAACATTTCAATAACTGCATTCGCCCTTTCGCCTTTTCATTATTCTAATGAAGCTGAACGCGAATAGAGCTGCTCCACTTCCGACACTGGAATAGAACCTTTGATTATTTTGGTGGGAAAAGTCGCATCGTGAAACTGTTACTTGCCAACTTGTCGTAGCTTCGTTACTAATATTGGTGGTCGTGCGCTGTTGCTATTAGTGAGAAGCAGCGGTTGGGTCTAAATTCCAGTCATTACTTATTCATAGGAGCGTTCCATTTCATGTCTGTGTCCCATGAAGAACTTATGCTGTGACTTGGTAGCTTTGTGAGTCTCGATCTAACATGAATAAATTTATTGTTGAAACCATTCATACAATTTATCTTCATGAATCAGAGTGTTTCAAGAACTATATAACCGCGCAATATTCCCGCTACGTTCTTCTCTTACCTCTTCTTATATTATACCTACCACTGTACCGAAACTATACTCGTCTGAAGACAGACAAAACCGAAAGGCGAAAGGAAAACCTTAGAACTAAAGTTAAACTTAAAATCATACCAACCTCCCTCGCCAAAGCAGCAACTCCAGAACCATTCAACCGGCGGTCTGAAGATGTCACAGCAGTATTCCACTAAATCAGTCCCCCAAGACTTCGATGGACACAAATCCGAAATCACACTATTTATCAAGGGTAGCAAAGTATTTATCACCTGGAATTGTCGGGAGCCTGGTGTTTGCAATGACACACATCAAGTCAACAGGAGAAGAATCGATGAAATCGTTGTCGCGGGAGAAAGATGTGAAGGGTGCGAAAGTCTAGCTTTTAGGACTGAAGATTCCCGCAAAAAGGCTAAGGAGGCTGTTTCGGAGTCGAGGGCGGAGTATTATGGGAAGCAGTCCGCGGGTGCAATTACCGATAGATGAATTTGGAGTCGATGGGTTGTGCAGGTCGTGATACACACGGAGCCTGAGAAGTTTTCTATGTTCGGGAGTCTCTGGTGGAAGATATTAGTGATTGTATGTTAGTTTAATGGGTATATTGGGGAGTGGGCGATTTTATGGCACCGGGCCTAGTATGGAGGGTATTGGATATAAGTTGAGTTCCGATAAATCTAATGAACTTTAACTATGATTGTGTTGAGTGACGATGTTATTCCCTAGTTACATATGTGGCAGTGGTGACTTGTGTGTTCGCAACTCACTTGAATTGTTTCAGCTAGTCAGGAGCTACTCATTTCTGAGTCCAGTTGAAGTTTGATAATCTCGATGCTCTCGATGCTTGTGTGAGTTGAGCTGATTTGAACATCTCAAGTTTTAATCTCGCAGTCGCTTGGTAGTATCGATCAAGCATTCGGATATTGTGGGTGGTATGTCCGTAGGGTTGCTTCTATGGGGATGTCTTTTATGTTAATGATAGAGTAGACGTAGTCAGCGCGTGAAATATTATAGTTATTGTTGCGACTTGTCTTGGCGACCTTCAGTTGATTTAATGCTAATTATTGCTGAAGGTGAGTTTGAATAGAAGTCTACTTCTGGCGCTACCACGTTCGATGGAGTCACAATCACGCTGGTTTAAATGTTGGATTCTGACCTGTTACTAATGATCTAATTGCTGTGACAGCATTACTGGTACTGATGCTACTGGAGGGGATTTCATGGGGTGGATCTGGAGAATAATCATCAAATCAGGTTATGTTTTACCATATCACTCCACTCCCTAACCAAAGCCAATACATCCCATCCGCCTATGTGAGTAACAACATTTGGAAGACTATATAGCTTCTCAACATTCCTTCTCTGTCCTTTCTCTTTCTTCATCGCTTAAGTCTCCGCCCACAATATTGATACCACACGCCATCATTCTCGCTTTTTCAATACAATAAAATAAATACAAACTCAAACCAAAGAGCTTGTCACATAAAACCATCAAGAAACACTCCACATTCTCTCTAAAATGTCCAACACAGACACGCGTAAAGAGATAACCCAAAGCAAAGGCAGTCACAAGTCCACAGTCGTTCTCGAGCTCGTAGCAGAAAAGCTATATATCACTTGGACCTGTGTTTGCGATTACTCTCATTCTCATGTCAACAAACCATTCATCAATGAAGTCGTCGCAGCTGAAGAAAAGTGTAACGAAAAAGGATGCGGCCATCCGGTATTTATCAACGACGAATCTCTCAAACAGGCCGAGGCTGCTATAGTCCAGTTCAAAGAAATTTTTAGTGGAGAGAAGCCTGTGCGTGCTATTACATCTGGATAATGTAAAATGCTGGGGTAGAAAAGTTGTGTAGGTCTTGACACATCTTCTTTGGGGGGAATTCACATGTTGGAGAGTTTTTGGTGGAAGTATGGTGGGTGCATACTTTTATGATGTTGTTCCAGGAAGAAGAAAATCAGTGTACGGAGGGTGTGTTTACCGAGAACATGAGAAAATAACTTTCCTTTAGAGAAAAGAGGTTTCACAAATCGATGCAGCTAAGGAATTTAAAATACATCCGTGAAACAGGATAGAGAGGTCCCTTGAGATTATAAAAGGATTAGTATAATTGGGTCGTTATTCACGGTAGCACACTGTGTGGACATGGTGGACCTCAATATTTAATATGACAGCAAGTCGACTCGGAAATAGGATTGTAGATGGGTAGGTGACCGATCCCCTGCTTATCTCTGCCGAAACTGAACAATAGTAATCCAGTGAATACATGCAAATACTTACTCACTGCAAACCAGTTGTGAGTAATATAATTGAGGGAGAACAGCTTCCAACTTTCCTTATTCATCTCGCAGTGCTCAAATCTTTTCCAACACTTGTCATCTTTCTTAAAGTTTTAACGTATCAAAGTCTACGAGCGAAGACGACATCGATCCGTCTCGACACAGTACACGTAAAACACCCCCCCGCGGAGTTCAGATATTAACAAGAGATTATGTCAGGTGTTCGTCTTCACTACTCTAAGCAAACTGTACCAGATAACAACCGCTGACAGCCCGCAGAACTCAGACAAACCCCCCACGTACGATGTGTCCCAAGATGCCCCTCCAAAATTCACAGACTACGAAATCCCAAGCACCCCGCGAAACCCTCTGACAGAATCAACTATCAACCTCGACGGCGGTGCGCACCGCCGAATTCATGTACGGTTTGAAGGATTAGGACCAGGGAAAGGATATCAATTGTGGTTCACCTACTTTTGCACGAAAACTCCTCAAGATAAGCCTTTTGTTGAGCCGTCAAGTGGGTTTGTGGTTAATACGGCGAAAGAGAGGTGCTTGGGTTGCGGGGAGCTGATGCTTGTTGGGGAGGAGGCGAGGATGCAAGCTGGAGAGGCTACGGATAAGTTTAGGGCGATCGTTGATCGGAGGGAGAAACAGTATCGTGGCATTCGTTGATGATACGCGGAACAATTTGGACATGGGAACTTTGGTGGACGCCTTGGGCCTTGCGCAGAGAGTTCAGTTCAAACTTCCCGATTTTTGGTGGTCTGATTAACGATACTTGCAATTAGTGAAGGCGGCGGTCTTCAAGAAAGTTCGTGCAAGAGTTCTTGATTCAAAACTGGAGGAAGACCATTTGATTGTAAGAACTATCAAAGATGAGCTTTCATATTAGTTAGATAGAATGATTGAAGGTTGACAAAGTACCATTTCCCATAAGAAATTGATATGGCCAAAAGGACCCCGAAAGACTAATATGCAGTGACTCTTCCTGTCTTGATGTTGGCAACAGTTGACCGCTTCCCATGAAATTCGCCAATATGACACCGTTCTGATCGTGGCATCGTGGGTCAGAAACGGCAAGTCATGATTTTCAGCTGCTGATATCCTAGAATCAACGGCCGAAAATAAGCCCCTAGTAACCGTCATTTGGTCTAGATTATTCTGAAACATAACCACTACCGGGTCCTCGTGGCCTCTTAGTGAAAGTTGTAGTAAAATCTAAAACACGCCAAGATTGTAAATAAACAGCGGTGCGTTTCGGAAGTTTCGGCGGATTTGGCGGATTTGGCGGCGTACAATTTAGAAAAGCTAAACTGTAGTATGTCTATACTTTTACACCATTTCCTAATAACGACCCACCTTAACTTCTAGAAAATATAATTGCTTGTTAAATGTCATTATTCTTAATTGGGCAGAAAATAGAGGTAGTAAGACCATCACGCACAGAGCAATTTGACGTCTAGACCTAGATTTTAAGACGAACTAGCCTTTTTCAATTTGATTTTAGTATATCTTCACTAAAGTCGCCGGTTACTAAACGGCGCACAACGGTAGCAGATTTTGAGCTTTACCTAACCTACGCTAAGCAACGCCAAATATTGGCATACGTTTCGCACAATGTTAAACGTTAAAGCGAAAAAGTGGCCTTGTCTGTTGCCCACACTGAAAAAAACAAGATTTAACTTTCAAGCTTGGTTGTGAATTCGCTGTTCTCGAATTCAGCTCTGTTTTTGTACCTTCAGAGAATTCAACAGAAGCCGCTTTTCTAGGCAAGACCAAAATTACCCAATGCGTGCCTTCGGTCATCCCTAACACTAACGATTAGTCCAGGTCAGCACAAATCGCAATCGACTTTTGGAGTTCGTGGGATAACTGGTTATTAAGTTGAACCACCATCACATATCATGGGCTCAGCAGCAAGCAAAGTAGATGAGCCAACAATAGATGAAGCAACTAAGACTGCCCTGGAGGATAGCAAAAACCTTCCCAGCTATCTGGTGGTCATGTACGAGTCGGAAATGAACAAGCTCCCGCCATACTCCGTGACAGCTCCGTATCACCCTAAGGTGGATAAAAACGACCCCAGAACATTTTATCCTGACCAATACATCATCGAGCCAACTGACGACATGCATCGCAGAGTGGTGTTTGTCTACGACTTCGAGGAACGGTGCATTAACCACAAGACTTACTGTGTGAAACCAACATTATCCAGAAACATAAACACGCATTTCATTCGGAGGCATGGATACGAGGTTTACTTCGAGGAAAGATGCAGGCTCTGTGAGAAGCAGATCTTGACGTCTTCGGAAGATCGTCGAAAGGCAAGGGAAGCTACGGAGAAGTTTAAGGGGGTTCATAAAGCAAATAAGAAGAAGAAACGAACACCAAATATCACATCTCGACATCCCACGGAGGAGGATCGCGTAGGGCTTCTTGAATAAGGATTTAACATACCAAAACGGACTTCTCGGGTTTGGAAAATAGGGTCTAATTTTGTTTGCTGCTCGAGAGGAATTATTATCAAAAACACGCAAGATGTGACTTAGTTATTCCTGTGACCGTTTAATTTTTATTATCCTTTGATTTGTGGTTAAAGTCTGATCATTAGTAACGATATTGCTTTTAAGAAATGGGATGCTTAAATGAACTTTGTGCTTGTTAACCTCAACCCATTAGTCAAATTGTAGAAATCATTTTATTTTATCAGTGGTAGGTGCGACCGATCTTTCGTGATTAATGTTCCGGAGAGGATTCGAATCGGACGTGAGTCCTGATTTTTTTCAAATGGAAAAGCAATTTTACAGAATGCGTGACTAGGTTCCCGTGCTAAGTCATAAGCAAAGATCAGGAAGGTGGAAGGTGTCGACCCCTCTACGCACTTTAACCAGATAAAAGTGAGTAACTCCTACTCCCCTGATTAATGTGTGCACACGCTATTCTAGTATAAATACTTGTCAAATTAGGTTCTATTCCTTTAACTTAAAAGATTTCTCCAAATAAAAACGTACATACCTGAAACTTTGTCACACCACCATCTCATATTTCACCAAGTACTCAAAGTAATAAGCAGACATTGTTACTTCTCACTCGATCAACACCCGACGAAATAGGCAATTGTGCTCAGCAACTTTATTTCCTCCTCTTAAACATCACTCGAAGTGAGTACGAACGTTGAAAAGAACCCCAAAGATCTCCGACGCGAGGAGAACCTTGAAGGTTACCGACGAGCAGTAAGAACGCCAGAAGCGCCTGAGGCCGCGGCTAAAGCTGCGAAAACCTCACCATTTTACTCTTTTTTGCGGGAAAGCAGCACTCCAACGGGCCATAGGGAAACATACTCCGCTACTATAAGAAAGAAAAGAAGACTCAAATGAAGACTATGTGCACCAGAAAAGGAGGTGGCCAAGCAGGATTGTCTGAACTTCCTCTATGGGATAAACATAAAGTGCAGATGGAGAGTTTCTGCCAGCACTGCAAGGAGCCGCTGTTCACCTATTCAGAGGAAGGGAAGAGTCATGCCAGAGCTGCCACTGCTCAATTTGCATTGATTGCAGACAAAGCAAAGATATCAAAGATGAAAGACTTTTTCCGTAAATGAAGATCCAGCAAGCCTTGATCATGATGATCTTACCAACAAATCGCACAGACTGGGGGTGTCAGACTTATGTTGGCCTCAAATTTCAATTTTGCTGATGGGAAAAAGGATAATGGAAAGGGGAGGCATATTGGCTGGAGACATACGCGGAATATCTCTGTACCAAACAAACATTTTCAATCATATCAATCTATTAGTGTCTAGAAAAAAAATACCTTTACCCTGGGATATAGAAGATTCTATCAGTTGCGTAAATCTCTAGAAGAAATCTTTTGGCCAGGTGTCATGGGTATGACTGAGAAATCTTATCTTCCCCCTATGCCCTCACCTTCACCCAAATTCACATTCACCATCACCCAACCCCCGAACCCCACAATTTCACATTTCTATACTTAATAAACCACAAAAAGCAAAAGCCTCTCAACAAATCAAAACGATCCGAAGATTCGACGCTGCCGTAAGGCGACGCGCATCCCCAGCTGGGCCTCCCCACCCAGCGCCCTTTCCCTCTCATTAATTCATTGCGATAGATATGGGAGTGGTTGAGTCGGTAGGATTCGATTGATTACCATTAAACTCGATCTCCTGATCTTGAGAAGTAGCACTTGTGCTCTACCCATTTTCTTTGGAGATTTTTTGGGTGTTTTGGGTGGTGGATCGAGGGGGATTCACTGGAATCCTTTTTGCCCATTTGATTTTGCGTCACTCTCTTCTTTTTTGCTGGGAAACTCTTTCTTTTTACTATCTCTGATCGTTGAGAGAGTCATGAGTACCACGATGTGTATTTTACTAGTGTACATGAGCGCTCCAGGATTCAACTTCGCCCGCGACGAAGTAAATTCTCCAATATTAACCCCCGAAAGCCTTTATTCGGTATACAACTCAAATGGAATATCACTACAATAAACAGTTAGTGTCATTCTCTTAAAAATCAACATGTTCAGCATCGGAAAAT
Source organism: Glarea lozoyensis ATCC 20868 (assembly GCF_000409485.1). Lineage (NCBI taxonomy): Eukaryota > Fungi > Ascomycota > Leotiomycetes > Helotiales > Helotiaceae > Glarea > Glarea lozoyensis. The sequence goes on along the minus strand of NW_007361002.1, from coordinate 3,253,885 downwards.
ACATACCTCTGACACCTCACCCTCCCTTCCCGCCCAATTTCTAAACCTCATCTTGTGATAATACAACATCCTAAACCATCTGTACACTACCCATTTTACCTCACCCACAACACCCCAGGCAAATCCAATACAAGACCCCACAAAACACCACAAGCAAAACATTCCCGCGCACCAATCTTCCTCTCAAACATTCGCTTCCCACAACTCCATCCGATCAACATCTGACGCGATTTATACACTGCCCAGAAACTCCAACTGAGTCCCGAGGAACAACCGAGGAGGTAGATGTCTGTCATTTCGGTGTGGGCTTGCGGAGGAAAGATGGTTGAATTTTGGTGCGAATACTGGGATTGATATTCGTGATGATAGAGTTTTAGTTTTTAGATGTATGCTGAGAATTGAATGTGAAGGTTGGGTTTATTGGCATTCCTGAAGAATCTGGATTGAGCGAATAGTTTGAAAGGGGTTTAAAGCTTCTTCGGTGGTCTAAAGAGAAAAAGCGCAGTAGGTCCGCTTTAAACAATTTGTTTTTCGATTTGTCGTCGAGTGAGGGATAACCAAGATTACTCATTGGTCGAGAATAATTACCGCCTCGGTGACTGTGTGACTAGAAGCGCACATCATTAAGTTCAATTTTGGAATATAGCTGGAGAGTGGTGGAAATTTCCGACGATGTTGGTTGTGGATTCTTTGTTGGTGTCTTAGAAGCCTTGTCGTCCTTTGTTGGCGGCTGCTTGCGATCAGCAGACTAAGAAGCTCAAGTTCGTTGATTGTCTTATTTTTAGATGCTGGCTAACTTGAATAACCTATAGGAGAATGCATTTTTTGGAAAGATGACTTGTGAGAAATTGCATAGTGGTTGGGTTGATAGTGGTCACCCCTCAACGGCGTAAGAGAGTAGATCGCTTATTCGGTATAGACATTGATTTCAACCTCACCCCAATAGTATGCTTTTAATGATCCAATTTCCATATTTGATCTCCATTAACCTTCTAAATCAATTCCACTTTCATAAACTGCGACCCAATCTCTCTCTCTTTCATTTTTCTCGTGCTTGTGTTGGCGGTTTTGAAGATATCCTCTTAAATCCGAACCTGGGAGTTAAGGCGCCGCGTCGTTCAAACCAGCTCCAATTGCGATTGGAGCAGGAGAGCAAGCAGAATCATTCGACAAAAACACAACATTAACAGCAGCAAACCTAAGAACAAACATAGATTAGCTCGAAAGCTTTTTTTTATCGATATGATTTGGTACTTACGCTGCGGTCGCCGCGAAAACTTCAATCCTCCTTGCGTTCGTCATCAATGCAAGTGCCAGAGAGAAGATAGCAGAAAATACAGCCAACAGTCCAAGACGGAGATTGTTGGATTTTATAAAATACAGAACCACGACTGAGCATATTGGAAGGACGGAAGCGACGACCGTGGCCATGATACCCAGGCGCAATTCAAGGCTCGACTCTTTGTAATGGTATATACCAGTACCAATGGTATCGGGTAGTTGTTCCTGAAGCAACCGTTAGTAAGAACTTCATAGTTCGTAGTGTAATGTTAATGGAGGGTGTGGTGTAAAATACTTTGAATCTTTTCCCGATGATTCGATGGTAAAATGGGACAATTCCTTCAGTCAACCACTTCGAAAAAATATCCGGGGCAGCGCGAGGCCTGATGGCTATTAAATCATCCTCGTTCTTGGGATCCCACGATTCTCGATCAATTCCGAGAAGGGGAAATGATCCCATTCCGGGTCGTCGAAACCAGCTTCTCAGGAAGTCAAGGTCGTATTTTCTCGGTTGCTCAAGTCTGGCTAGAGCTGCATGTTTGAGGACCGCATCATCTATACAAATGATCAACAAGAGCTCTAAGCAGAATTAATTTATGAACACTGACTATAGAAGTCTAGTTTTTTGCTCAGTTCAAGAAATTTGAGCCACTGTTCCGAGTCATTTTCGCCTTCGCCATGACTTAACGACCACCAATCTTTGGCATGATACTGCCTGTCCGCATGGGTTTCATCCCGCGTTGCTAACTGATTTAATTCCGCTTCGAGATGCGAGATTTCAGCCTGAAGGTAGAGAAGCTTTTGCATGTTAAGAACTCGAAAGCGTCGTAAAATGGCGAACTCCTCTTGAGTTGCCATCAAATGCGCTACTTTAGGATAGCCTGCCATAATGGACCGCGAAGTACCGATTGAATTGCTGTCAGGTCACAGGGATTTGGGTCTCCTCCCTATGCACTTTACTCTTTTGCAGGCGGTGTAAATACTTGAGGCTTCCATTATGCCTGCATGTGAGCCATGCAGGTCTGGCCAATTAAACAATGTGCAATCAAGGTACCTCAAACCTAGTACCTAGTACCTAGGCACACATCTTTGATATCTGGATTGCATACTGAACAAATGACCAAAGTATTGCACAGCCTTACCACAAAATAAAAAGGTCGACGTGGCACCACTATAATTCGTTACGCACCCTCTTCACAACACGGCTGGCACGCCACTTATCGCAAAGCAAAGTTCCTACAACGGCTGGTCCACATCACTACCACTGACCACTAAGAAGTATATCTCGTTAACAATGGCTTGCACTCGAGGAACAAAATATAAATATGTGGATCATGCCCACTCCGGTCTGTTGTAGTTCTTACCCGACCTGATATTGGATATTGGATTTCTGACCATCGATTTTAGCACCCTCGAGTAACTTAACAGCTATCACTCCAATAACGAGTGAGGATACACCAGCCTTCATCAGGTATTGAAACGGTCGGAATACGAAATGAATAACAACCCGCAATGGAGGCCGGATCAAACTAGAGAATGGGTGGCAGCGCGACAGGACCGAGAACGATTCGTGGCTCACGGTTACACTGTTTCTGGCATACCTAAAGACCCGGAACATGAACAATGGATGAAGCAACAAGAATTGGAAAAACAGCAAGAATGGAAAAAGCGCCAAGAATGGTTGCGAAATCAGGAAGGAGCAGCAACCTCTGTAAGATAGTCCGCAGTACCGAGTAAAGTGCAGTACTAATTGTGGTGAAATCTAGCAGAGTGCTCCAGATTATGGACGCGGTCAACCTAAATCAGCACAGATTCTCGATCCAACAGAAAATAAAACGATTTCAGTGACGGTTATCGAAGATACAGGATGTGGAATAAGCTTCATTTCGCCAGAAGTAGCTAGACTTTGCCACTTGACAGAATTTTCGACTACAGCTATTGAAAGCCGGACGTTGATGGGCAACTTCGTTTCCAATCTCTGGGCGGATGTCAATTGGATGGGGAGCGACAATAACCATGGTCGTGATTGGTTCTATATTGCACCCGACAACGCGCCAATTGAGGTGCTCGTCGGAACAAAGTTCATGGACGCCCATCCTCATGTATTCAAAGACCGGGCACAACTCGAGCCAGGCTTTTTGAATGTACAGTCAGAGATCAAGGTGAGTGGCAAACAGTAAGATGTTGCCTTGAAAACTATTGTAACCTGACAATGTGTCCAATAAAGGCAGCCGAGAAATCCCAAATCGAAGACAACGAAGCACTTGCTCAGCAGCAAGCGGCTGAGTTGGAAGAAAGAAAGAAGCTTGCGAAACAGCAAAAACCGAGCGATAAAGGAAAACGGCCCGCATCACCTTCATCTTCATCTAAGAGGAGTTCTCGCCGGAAGAAATCGTGAGCAAGTTTGATGTGATTGATGATAAAGATCAAACTGAGTAGAGGGAGGATTGGCTTGACTGCCCGTTGGGGTAACGATACCAGGAAAGCGTAGCAAGTCTGGTTTTATAGATGATTGTTTCCTATCCACGTATATTGAAACTTCCTGTCAACCCTTGTTTCAATGTGATATCAACTTCCGCGATCCTGAAGAACTAATAGAAGGCATAGGAGGAATCATTGAGTCCGATGGCGACGTCATGACGGAGCCTCGGGCAAAGAAGATTAAGTAAGCAGTGATGGATGAGAAGTGACAACGAAGTCCTTTATACCTACTGTACGGTCTTTGAACCTAAAGACCAATGCGGGTATTGTAGTTGATCGGATGATCATGCACTTGTTGCTTGATGGTTAAGGTTAACAATAACCTTAAATCCTGTACGACTCCGTGGCTATAGACGCACACCGTTTGCGATCATCGGCCCGTCTCCCATGATTTTTTTCTGTGAGCGAGAACTTGGGAAGTCAGGGAGATACTGTGATAGTGACACCCACACGGCTGCTCCGGCGCCCCGAGTGTCTAGGCCTCTCGAGAGAACCAGCTTTGAGAAATCCCCCGCGACATCGCCAACAGCAATTCTGCAACAACCATCATTTGTCCATTGACACCCAAAACAGCTGGCCTGGATGGGCATTCGGTTCTTCAACTTGGCACAACCATTTCGCCCAATTCCCCTCGCTCGTTCGCCGCACTCGTTCAACGGCTTTTACAACATTCCAAACATCCTGCTCGATCCACAGGTACATCTTTTTCTGGCCAGTACCTAGCTTGTAGCTTGTCCCAACGAGGAATACAGCCACTTGTGAATATTTCCTCGTCGTAATGCAATAGCTGCTGGATCGTTGCGCTTATGCCCCCCTCGCAGGGAAAGCGCTTGACTGACAAGCAACGTGGGATGGTCGACGCTATATTGAAAGCCGCCATCGATGGTGGCACATGTTTCAATTCTCGGCTTGCTGTTAATACATACCTGAAAGATGTAGTAGCAGATGATTTACTTCTTTCCTGCGGTGACGAAATCGTTGATCGTTGCTTCGTTCTCTACGCAGAACAAAACACACAGCTTCGTTCGCCGTCATTGACCGACACATCCCAATTGAGTCCATTGGATACGAGCCAAGACGAAGACGATACCTCCGATGATGACGATTCCGGGTCTCCTTCGTTCGGTCCAGAGGTACTGCCTGTCCCAGACTGTACTGAAGATCTTTGCTGACAGTATGGGTATCTCAGAGTCCCACGTCGATCAAAAGCTACCTACACCCACACGCGAACGACTATAGATCTATATCGGTGAAGACTTGCAGGGGAGGTGTCAGCTATATTTCGAGAACCTTTGTACTTCAGCAGCTCTGCGCAGGGCTCAAGACGCACATAATACTCGAATGGACGGATGTGGGTAGTGGCAAAGAGCTTTCACGTACCAGGTGTGAAGTTGTTGACCCAAAACAACTTTCAGATTGTCAATTGGCATTGGCAGAACATCATGGTAAAAATGATTCGGATATTGTCGAAAGGTTACTGCAAGTGGAGGAAAATATAGAAGCCAACTGGTTGAATGAAGCAAGCGGAAGCCTAGAGGCGGCTGCAAGTCCGAAGCTCGCTGCACAGTATAGCCCGCTGGTACTTAGCTATTTGGCGCAATTGCAGGTTATGGCTGCCATCGAAATGGCCAAATCGAAGAGAAAATTAGCATTGCTTGATCCGATCGAAATTAATTCAGGTGCTCCGAATAAGAGGAGAAGGCAGGAATAAAGCCTTTTGGACATACGAACCCTCCGCCTTCGACATCACACAACTCGCAGAGTTTTCTGCAACTTCATAGACTACATTCTCACGAATTATGGGAGGCGGCGGCAGCGGTGTCGGTGTGCCGGTTGACGGCTTGGGATATAGACCTGGGAGGTAATGGGATGGCAACGGGGTTATATAAGGGCGTATCGGGGCAGGTTCAAATTCCGAACATGCCGGAGGAGTTATGCTGTTGGGAAAAAAAAATTGGAGCCTGGGTTGTGAATAATCAAGCACACATAGGGGGAATAGGGTTCGGTTTTGTATATATATACCCTTCTTGTATGTCAATGTTGTACAGCAGATTTTTGTCCTACAGGCTGTTATGTTGGTTGATTGCGCTTGACGCAAGGTACGGCGCATGAAACGTGGTTCCATTGTATTACTTAAATTGCCTTCGGAAGGTGACTAGTCCCATTGTTTGCACACCTAGTCACAAAACATTGGTGTGGAAATCATCGTCTGAGCTGTTAAGTATTCGTGGGAAAATACCTAATATCAGTGACCAACTCCAGTGACGGAGAACAAAAAAAGAGTTACAGGGTTCAAATAGCACAGCTCTTATCGGCTTGCATCACTTGGAAACAGCTTATCGAGTACCCTGTTATACAGTACGTCTCAGCCACTCATCAGCATGCTCGTGGCCGGAGACGAGACTGTGACAGCAAGGTTGCTTTTTGCTGGGGGCGCTGTGGCCATGGGATTATCATGGGATTGTTACAGGGCCGATGGCGAATATGTGTCTGGGGTTGATTGCTAAGTACCGGTGGATGACTTGCAGGTTCATGGGGAAGGGTGGGATATCGGACGAAGAGAGGCCTGGAGCCGCGAATATTGCTGATGGCTAGCATGATAATGTTTAAAGTGTGCTCGTAAGCCTCGTTCTGAGTGGTCGTAAGCAGACAATGCATTGATTTAACAAAATCAATGATATTTGCACAAGGTAACTGCTGAGTAACAGTGGCGTGTGTACGTGTAATATTTGCTACAAGTTGTGATTGTGAAGTAAATTTCACTACTAATAAACGATCATTTTCCATATTTTAGCATTTGCAATTAGCCTCGGAACTGGCAGGTTGAAGCTTGTGAAATAATGTGTTGTTCTCTGAATTTCTCTGATTGAATTTTTTAAAATTTGAACAGAAATTCCCCGGGTCCCAACCAGTGCCTAAACAGTCAATCATATCATATATCATTGAAGTTATGCCATAAGTACACTACAATGAATGGTACCTTATGACCCTGAAATTATCTCATTTTCGAAAGTGAAAGTGGAAGGTAAAACCTCTGGTTTCCTACAAAATACCTTACGTGGAATATCAATACAGATCCACAATTACAACCCTCCTTTCGGGTCTCAGGCATATTTCCATACATTTCAAACAACATAAAATAATCATACAACTAACGGCAATAGCGATGATGACCGCAAAGAATAAAACAATAATCGCAACAATGGCAACAACCGGTAAGACGAGCAATTTTGTGAAAGCTGCGGCGCCGAAGATGTATAATCCAATTGACATAGGATATAAATCTGTATCAACACTGCTCTGTGAGGAAGTTACGAACTCTAATTCCGTAGAATCGAAGCTTGCAACTATCCAAAGAGTCGCTGCTATGACGACAAGAACTGTATCGAAGATTGCGATGCTTGCCGCGACAGTGTGGTAAATATCACGACGCCGGTTGTATAATAAAGCAATAACAGCAATATCGAATGGTGTGAGTAGCAGTGACAAAACTGTAAATGCGGCGCTTGCTTTGATGTATGATGCGTGGTCATTTGCTCGCATCGAAGTGAAAAATATCAGGAGTGCGTCAGATATCGCATCAGAGATTCCTGATGCCTCAATATCTGATTGAATAATCGCAGCTAGATCAAGCGATTGTGGGAAATTTCTGGTGCATCGAGTATTTCCATCTTGATATCCGTTTGTACCCAGGTAGTCCTTTTCAACCAGGTAATCGCGACACACTCCTGACATACCGATTCGATAAACAGTTGGTAAGACTGAAATTGCAGTATCAAAGGCAGGGGAATATGTAGTATTACTGGTCGCATTGGTGTAAAGGTACGTGACTTTCTGGGTTATAAATGGAAATACCGTCACATTCAAGTGTTCTCGGCCTGTTGTCGTGTTCGCATGTTGATGCGCGAGCTTCTGTGGATTGAACGAGAAAAGAGCAAAGTCTTTAGTTGACGGTGACATGCATCCGACAGATATAACGAGGGTTAGAGCCCAGGATGCTATACGCGCTATCAATTTGTATTCCACGACAAGCCAATGCGGAGTTCGTACCCGTGGCGAAGAATAAAAACCAGAATTGGTTGAACCCTGAATCTTTTCTGGCTCCAGCCCACATCCGCCCGGCAGCCCTGCCAGCACTTCTAAATTCTGGTAGCATATTCTAGTGCTTGTCGAGGGGAGGTCCCCTGTTAACGTTACTCTTAATCTTGAGCTACGGAATCGTGATGATTGAATTGATTTTTTTAAAAAGAAAAATGCAAAGCCAAACGAGTAAAACAGCACAATAAACGCGACACACGGATCTTGCCTATCATTCAAGAGAATCAAATTATTGAATCTCTGCGGGCAAATCCACAATATATCTGCTTTATTCAACATCTTGGCTTCTGCACAGAAACGTGAAGTGAAGTTACACAGTGGCGGCTCAACGCACTCCCTGGCCGTCAGACGGGGCAATCCATCGAACGTCCAGTATTTGTTTACCGCCAGGATTCAATCTTACAGCGCAGCTGGAAATCAGAAACTTGGCTGTCCAGATTAAGCGACGCCTCGCCAATGAAGTCAGTTGCACTTGACAGAAAAGGGGTTATAGGCAAAATGCGGATGTCAACTTGAGAGGTAGATTTAAAGTCTCCTCGTGGACATTGTGAGCTTTTAGCTTCAGTCCTTTCGGGGTTTCAACTTGTCCGAATTGGTAGAATTGTGGCTGCGTGCCGACGGCCAACTATTAAAGTACATGTAGGTACAGGCGGGTAGCTCGGTTCTCGGTTGGATGACATATATTGAGGCTTAATACTTCAATACTAGCGTGCACAATTATGCACAGAGAGACGCCTTACCGCTCTTACCGCGGAAGTTCGAAGGAGAATAGTTGATGTGCATATGTACCCATGGAAACTGTGGCGGTTATCAATTTTTTTTGCTTTGCAATGCCATGTTTACTGATCAAATTGGTAGATCTGTGGAGCTTGCTAGACTATTGGACCCCCTCAGATTCGCTTAATATTCCCTCGTAGAAAATGTCTGTGTTTCTTGAGAACCTTCAAACTACGGGCTGAACCCACCGCCAATGCTGAAGACATCATCCGGGATGCGGGGATGGTAGGACAAACCTTGGAGAAGCTGAGATATAATATCATCTTTTTCAGGGGATCAGCACTGTTATCGTTCCTGAGGGAAGTTATCCGATTCGGCTGTTCTTAGGTCGATACTAGCCAAGTGTTCTGGAAGCTACCTGGAAGCTATATCCCTGGACGGGGAGGCATTTGACTCAGAATCCGAAGATCAGGGTTCGGGACTTTATAATGTCAGCCGAGCTAGAGCTGCACGGGAATCGATAATAAGAAGCTAAGGAAACCCTGAATTCTTGAGAGTATTGATTTGAATAACAGCTCTGTGGGACAGCGACTGGGACGAAAGTCTCGGGGAACAATCCGGGTGAAACGAGATTTCCTCCAGAGATCAAGATTCGATTACAAGTTTTGAAGAAGCTTCATGAATGAAAGCTCATTGGAGAGTAGAGTGTGGCTCAGTTGTCAGCAGGTTAGCGCATCGAAAAAGGCTGCATTGCACTGCCGTTGTCGGGAGTATCAAGCCAGTGACGTTAACCGGACCACACGGATCTCAAAGTTAGCTTGCAAAGCGATCTTGCTCATCGGGCATGTGCAGGGTCTAAGTGGACGTCTGCGATCTCCTAATTCTTCTAGCCTCACAAGCTTACCTCGATTTGAAATCTTAGGTCACTTGGGGTCTGCCAGAAACAGCCAGAAGCGAGAAACGCTTGGTAGCGTTGAACTTAGTTTTGACGGTCTCAGACAGAATTGGCCAAGCTACGGGATCTATCAGCTTTATCCCCAGAGTAAATCCGCGTACCGTAAATCAAGATAAGGGCTCAAGAGCTGAAAGGTTCTCAATGTAGCCACCACAGTCTGACTGACTTTTGTTCATTTCGAACAGCGAGTACACGAAGCGATTCAGCATATTTCAGCATAATACCACAGTTCGATTTCGACCAACTTCTATAATTATCATACTACCATTCTTTCTTCATGGCTGCATTTCCAATTCAAAAAGCGAGTGAACCACCAGCAACCGTTCAAAAACACAGTCCCTCATACCCAAGCATCACTTTTTCAAACACCTTGGATACTGATTCAAGTCTATCACCGCCCTGGGATAATCAGTCGATCACAACAAGTTCAGTACAAGGGAAGACGAGTTATCCGAAGTTGAGCTTCATAACAATTTCACATCCAGAAAACTCGAAGACAACATGGAGGAGAAAGGCAGTCCGCTCTCATGCAGCAGCGAATTCGCATGGAAATTTTAGAAACGATCCAGAAAATAGTTCCTCGAGTGCTTCGCCGGGTCGTGAGTCGTCGCGAAGAAAACGCAGAAGTTCAAGGCAGAGTGACGTTTCTTTTCCGTTGGAATTGAAATCAGAGGATAGTCAGGAGAGTCAGTTGAGTCTCGATAGCAGACGGTCTTCGATAAGTAACTTTGGTGGAACCGGAGACCCATTCGATATTTTTCCTGTTCCAGCGGAACCTTATCTGCCTTTTCTGGTAGACCATTGTAAGTAGTATTTACTCCTTCTCAAGAAATCTAATGTGGAAGGTTACTAACAAGAAAATGGTAGATATGCATGGAATGAGAAATATCCCAGATCTGGAACAGGAGAGAAATTACGACACATTGAGAAACGTTTGGTTCCCACTGGCTCTCGAAGATCCCGCCGCATTCCAGGTCGTTATTCTTTTCTCGGCACGTCATCAAGCATCCGTTGCGAGTTCACCAAACATGGTTCCGAATCAGCTCGTTCTAAAACAAAAGGCTATCACCGCCATAAACGAAGGTATCCGAGACATCAACAGATCCTCCAAGGATGCGCTCATCGGAGCTGTAGCCAAAATGGCGTTCTACGAATCAATGTTTGGGGATCTAGAAGCGTTCGACGTCCATATGTTAGGGTTGAAGCGGATGATCGATATGAGAGGTGGACTGTTGTCACTTGGGTCGACTGGATTTCTCGCTAGGATGATTTTGTGGATTGACATCAGGGCATCCGAAATTCACCGCCGGTCGAGGTGTTTTAAGGAATCGCTCACAGCTGACGGAGGTAATATCATCAAGATGGAAGAGACTGATAGAACAAGTCTCATAGTTCAATGACGCTTGTAGTTCGTGCTTGCTGGCATGCACGATATCGGTTATCAACTACTATAGTCTTCTCGGGAGGCATGCTGCAGGTCAGTAAGGAAAATATTACGAAATATTATATCCGGAAGAAAGTTGATGTCTCAACTATCAGCAACTTTCCTACGGAATGTGTGTATTATTGTTTCCAAATCTTTTTTGCCTCGAGCACTAGAAGTTTAATAAACATTAATTAATGTGGACTTATATCTTCCAAAAATAAAGACCGAGATGACGAACATGATAGAACAAGCGTCGAGTGGTCTCGAACACGGCATGTGCTACCTGGGAGGAGCTGCACACTATTATGTTGAAGCAATTCAACAGCTTTCTTAGTGATCAAGGAGTTATAGCCACGATAAAGTTTGCCAATTCCATGTTTGAAATATCAGCGGTACCGGCCCCAGCCAATTCGGACCTGCAGACACTACTGAACCCAAACTTATTGCAGGGAACCACAGTCTTCAATAAAGTACAAGCTACAAATTATCCAGAAATCCACTCCTAGCATCTCCATCATCTACGTGTTCTCCGCTTCTCTCGACCTCATCATTCCTACAATAAGTCTACCAAAGCTGCAATACCCAGCCCAAAGGACAAAATCGAAAGTAGCTCACCAACCAAATTTCGTGGATATTAACCGAGAAGGTTGGCCAAAGCAAGACACTAGTTAGAGAAAGTAGGAACAGTCAGAAGACTGGTAAACATCCTCTTTGGTGCCTGAAGAGCACCATAATCGTTGTCCGGATCATTAGCAAGTTCTTCCTTGCGCTTTACCCTCGTATCCCATGTGCGAATTTTGCTCATCGTTCTCTGTCTCATCCTCGCCATTATATCTCTCTCCATCTGCTCAATGTTCTTTTCGAGGTCACTATCTTCCTCCTCATATCTTGCTGCTCTTTGCTTTTCCCATAGATACCAAATCCCAACAATGATAGCAGTGACAGGAATGGTCACAGCCCAATAAAGCCAGAAATTGGGAGATACAGCGGAGGAGATGGTGGCTGCGTCTTTGAAAGAGAAAAATGTTGTTGAAAATATTGACTGTTTACGTGTTAGACCTGCTGACAAATTCCGTGGACGTGATCTTTCATTACCGCTAGATAAGCACCTGGTAAAAACAATGCCCCCCCTCCCGGAGGAGAAAATAAGTGGCAGACAGGAAGCGAGAGGTTATGCGACACCTACTTTTCGATAATATAATTAACAACGAAAACCTCTAACAAATCTTCTTAAACTTCGTATATATAACAAGAAATACTTAGGTTATATATTTATAAACTTTTTATTATATAATATCTAGGGCTAAAGTTGTAAAAGTAAGAGTAAATAAGTATTATACTTTTAGGTAGTGCGCACGGTCTGCCACTTATTTTGTCCTCCGGGAGCCCCCCAAGAGAGATGACTTTCATCGTTGTTGCGTCTCGTTTACTCATGTACGCGATTTTCTTCTGGTCAGCCGCCATATGGAAGTTTAGCTTGCTCTCTTTTTGGGCCATAACATTATACAACTATAAAGCAATGAGTTTGTGAGAAGATCGTAGCAAGACAAGCTTACCGCATTGCGCTGTATCTCAAGTCTTTGCATCGTCGTATCTGCAAAAGTCTCAGCGCCTTCTAACTTTTTGTGATGAAAGGTAAGTCTAGACAAAAGACTAGCTTGTAACTTCTTCATCAAGCACCTCTGCGTGTCAGAGGAGTCGTGATAAAAGTCATCTGTGGCATCTTTGATAGAGTCGATGATGCGGTAATAAGCGACAGGACGCTTCCACAGCACTTGGGAGTGACATTCCACCAAGTCTCTGTTGATAGCCTCAAAATCAACGAGACCGTCCCTGGTATAGCCATCTTCCTCCTGAAAATTAATCCGCATCGAAATAGCGTGCTCTAACCTACGGAGCCAGTCCCGGGCATCCCGCTGCTTGATATCGGACACTGATGACAAGTCGTGACTGACCATGATAATAGGCAACAATAAAGGATGACCGATCTCCGACATGCATGCTTTGAAATGTTTGATACACTCGACGAGGTCCGAACTGGGCGTTCCCTTACAGAAGCCTGTAGTTATACCAGTTTTCATTTCGTGGCTGAGAGTGATTTCCCAGCCACGAGTGAAACCCTTCTTCCGAACGTCACTCTTGCGTTGCACAATATCTAAGCTTTGTTTAGTATGAATAAGAGATAGTAAGGAAGGTCCACTGACCTAAGTGAGGATCCTCTTCATCGTGATCTCCTGCTGACCAGAAAAATGGACCAACACAGCTCGATGTCTCGATTGACTTATGAGGAAGGTGGAAAGCCTCAACCATATCGACATATTGCTTACTTGTTAGGCTAAGTGTACGCGGCGCAAAGGTTTCTGGATGCTTTGCGTTGAGTTGAAGTCTTCCCCGCCGGTCGGTTAGTCGATCAACTTCTTCACGATTGCAGAATTTCTACTCACACTAGTCGAACTCCGGCTATTAGGGTAACATTAGGGGGCAATGCATCACGGACAAATTGCCCCTTTCTCATTATCAGTAGATGTAACTGTAACAACCAGAGTGTGGCAGGGTTGACATATGATCGGGGCAACATACCTTTTGATATAAGAAGTCGTCAAAATGCTCAAGGTCCAAAAAATGCTCCTTAACGCTATTGAAGCTCGGATCCTAGTGATATCATTGAGAGGCGCAATTTTCCAAAGAAGAGAAATATTCACGGAATATGAGAGCATCTCTAAGTAACTTGTCGCTTCAACCACCTGCCTACAATCCTCGACATTTGCTTTGAATAGATAGCTATCCATTGCTACTCTGGACGGTTATGTCGCTCGGAGGTGAAAGCTAGTTCAGAAAAATAAATTAATTGAGGAAGAACAAGATTAAAGAGCGGCATCGAACGCAGATGTGATCAGAATATTCTTTCAGCTGCGGTCAGAAGTGAGTGGCTGAGCTGAAACTATGCATGATGGCGACCAATCGCAAAAGGTTGGATGCACAACAACAGCATCGTGAGAACGCACTACACATATAGAGACTGCTTATATTAGGAAAGTAAGATGCATCTCGAGATGCTGATATGGCTTCGACGAGACATCTGCCCAGCTAATCATTCCCACGAAGGATTATCTCATTGAAGACTTCTTCACGGCCCGTTCCGTCGTTATCGTGTGCAAATGAATGTATCGTACAGCGAATGCCAGAGAATAATCATCTATTGAACCATATGAGTAATACAGGATCAGTAGAAAATTAGAAAGAGACGCTACAGTGTTTTCATAATGAGATTTTATATTGTAAAAAGTAAGTTTCGAGGGCTTTTAAGTTCGCCGACTTTCTAAAAAGAGAAAAGAGAAAAGTAAAGAAAATTGAAGAAAATTGAAAAAAGACAAAACAAGGAAAAGAATAAGAGGACTTTTTATGCTAGAATTTTACTTCTAAACAACGACTTTACTATGTTATATACCTAGCCTTTCGCTTAGAAAACTAGCTCTTCGCCGAAAAGTAATACCCTGACTTACTTAGCGAGATTAAGGAGTTAATTTTAGTGTAGGAGTAGTAGTAGTAGACAGTTCTAACTAAATTTTATAACGTGTGTTTTATTTCACACGTTATACTAGAAGTAAGGCGACTAAAATTTAGCCTATTATTTACTAGAGAAGCTAAAATTAATTCTAAATTAAGGATGTTCCTTCTAGCTTTAAATGGCACATTCCGAAAACTTCTATTTAAACCGTCTTTATTTAGTTTAAGATAGCTATGTTTTGAATTGAATTTTCTATTATAAGAAGTCTTTTCTTGAATATACTATTTGAGGCTAGAAAGAATATACACATCTTATAAATTCCCCTTATTTTCTTCCTTCAATCTGTCGATACGTTAGATTATCTTCGCTAACTCTTACTCGTAGAAAGCAATAAATCCTTTATTCGCTTTGTCCGACCGTCGTAATTAGGTTCGCTCCTTCTGCAAATGTCTACCCAAAAGTACCTTCCGTACAAGGACCCGTCTTTTGTAGCCGGTTTTCCACAAAACGTAACTTTACGGTACCCATTCTTATTTTTCCAACGTCAGTAACGATCTCCTTATAAGTCACCTCTTGACGAGGTATCTAAGTATACGGTAAGATGGCACACAGAAGGGTCTTGTGGGTGGGAATCTAGACAAGGCTAAATTGTTTCAACGAGTTCGCGGTAAGTCGTCGAGTAATTTAATTCGTACGATAATCTACAAACTTCTATAAGAAATCGGGATTAAGTACACAAGATCCGGGATAACGCGCATTCGCGAACTTGGTAAAATAGAATTCGTTTAGTTCGGTAAGCTTTAACAAACGTATTATGAAACTTCTTAAGTAGAATATATAGAGAATTGAGAGTAGACATTATATTGTCAAGAGAGAGAGAGAATAGACACAATGTATTAAGATAAATGTGTAGATAAGTTGTAAATAGAAAGCTAAATATTAGCTAAAATGCAAGTTATCGTATTATATACAATGCTTTTTTTTAAAAAATTAAATCTAATATTAAAGTAAAATAGACCAAAATCTATTAACTTAATTTAATAATTAAAGCGATTAAAACGTACTTAGGTATAGCTAACTATCCTTAAAATCGCAAAAGTAGCGAGATAAATTATATATAACATACCAAAATATCGAGAAACGATAGTAGAATCACTAGAATAACAGACTTTGCATACAATTCTGCAAGTAATCTCCCGTAGTAATACGATGGAGTTAACTTGCTTTATAGTATTACCGTACACCTAGTAATTTCATTTCTCTTACACTACACTGTCAAGCCATCTCAACTAGCGGAGAAGACCACAGATAATAACCCAAAAATATCCATATATTATCAAAACACAACTAACACACAGTTGTGCGCTGTAGCACTATAGAGAGAATAGGTGCTCAAATACCAAATTAAGCAGAATGCACTTTGCCTTCGGCCGTTATGGCACATTAGCTTTCTTTTGTACTTTAGTTGAATTATGTTTTCTCACACCTATTCAGCGTACCCAAGTTCCTGGATCCATCCATCCATCGACCTTAGAACTAACCTGAACCCTGGAAACTTAAACCCATCTAAGCCACACCCCAAACCCCCCAGCTAACCCACAAAAGGAAATACGAGATGTCCTTCGTATTTC
The DNA here is from genome assembly GCF_000409485.1 of Glarea lozoyensis ATCC 20868. NCBI lineage: Eukaryota > Fungi > Ascomycota > Leotiomycetes > Helotiales > Helotiaceae > Glarea > Glarea lozoyensis. The sequence goes on along the minus strand of NW_007361002.1, from coordinate 3,237,788 downwards.
GTACCACGGTACGAGGTACGAGACGGCAGTTTACTAACATGTGCCAAGCCACACTTAGTCCCGCAGATCCTCAAACTTACCTAGGTAATCTTGAACTTACAAGCTCGTTTAGGTCAGGGTGATTATTGGTTGAGCGGAGGTATCTATGAGCAAGGTAATTCACGAATCCACAATTCCCAAAATCACACACTCACTCAAACGCATCATAAAAGGGAGATTTCATACAAAAAAGAAATTCCATTATTCACTCTCAATTTACTAATACGCCCAAGTCCAACACTTCTTTTTTTTTTTTTTTTTTTAATTTACATGCAAGCAGCACCATCAATACCCAAAACCTTTCCGTTGATCCACTCGCCGTCCTGGCTGGCGAGGAAGCAGACGACGCGGGCGATGTCGATGGGGAGACCGACGCGGTGGAGGGGGGACCAGGTCGCTGCGTACTGGGGGAGGAATTAGTATTGATACATAGAGTGAAGAGGATGAGATGGGGATAGAGAGAGGGAGCGGGAGGGGAATTACCTCATCGACCTGATCATCAGAAAGGTTCTCTCCGTTAGGAATATACTCTCTGCAGACTTTCTGGTACATGTCCGTCTTGATACCACCTGGAGCGACGCAGTTGACTGTGATTTTCTTGTCACCCATATCTGCAACCAATTAGCTCCGACCATTACTAGAGTAAGTAGAAATTGGGACATACCAATAGCCATACACCTGACGAACGTCTCAATAGCACCCTTCGACCCAGAGTAAAGCGTATGCTTTGGCACACCCTTTGCCTGTCCGGTAATACTGCCCATCAAAATGAGTCGTCCGCCAACAGTCAAATGACGATACGCCTCCCTCGCAACGAAAAACTGTCCACGGGTATTGATATTCATAACACGATCGTACTCCTCCTCCTCGACATCGCCGATGTGGCCGAAGCTCACGACGCCCGAGTTCGAGCAGACGATGTTGAGCTCGCCGAAATGCGCGACGGCCTGGTCGAAGAGGCTGACAATGTCCGAGACGACCGAGACGTTGGCCTTGAAGGCCACGGCTTCGGAGCCGGATTTCTTGATCGCGGCGACGACTTCTTCGGCGGCTTGGGAGCTGTTGGCATAGTTGACGACGACTTTTGCGCCGCGACGTCCGAGCTCGAGGGCCATTTCGCGACCGATACCACGGCCTGGATGTGTTAGTCGAGTTGCAGTGGAAATGAATTTGATGGAGTGACTTACCTGATCCTGTGACGAGAGCGACTTTGCCTTTCAAGCTGGCGGATTCAATGCCCAATGGGCCTGGGATATCAGCGACTCCTCGGGCTGGCGCGGCGCCATTCTCAGTTCCGTTTGAAGCGACCATTTTGAATTCTTAAAGATTTGTTTTGTAGTAGAGTCTAGAGGATTGTATAGAAGAGCGAATTGCTTGTTGATGATTTTCTAAATCCAACGACTCAACCACCCATATATATATCCTCCTCCCCCTTCAAACCTCACGGCCGCCCGGCCTCTAGGTCCTCCGAACATTAATTGAAGCCTTTGCTTGTAAAACCGGACATCGCAAGTTATCGACACCGTCTGCTCGCGATTTGAGGTTGGCGATGGTCGTCGAGATGCGAGGTCCGCGCTATCCCCACACCGGCAGCGGACCTCCGTCTGTGGACGCATCTCCGGTTTGTAGAATGCTGCAATTTGAATGGATGAATTGAATGTTAATTGGAGTGTTTGGAGAGGTTTCTGGAATATTACTGCGTTGGTGTGGTGCTTGTGGTAGGGCATTTCGGCTCCTCAGTATGCTTTTCTTCCGACTGTTGAGAGCCGGCTTGGTGGTTTCAGTGAGTACTAGATGGCCGATCGTCAACTTTCTTCCAAGTGTGATTGGGTAATGTTAAACTGTATGCATCAATGTGTATCAAGGCTGAAGAAGTCCGTAATGGTGTACGGACTGGAGTCGTTTCCTATTGTGTACATCTTTTGCGACTTCTTCGGGGGTGCGTTTTGTTGAGTACAAGTGTAGGAAGTAGATGACGAGACTTTGAGTTTCTATTTTGAGTTTCAATATCAACTTCATCTAAACGGCAAATTGACTACACAGTCTCTCAAATCGCTGTATGCAAATGTACTCGACATTTGATGCGTCGTTTCTCGAGATGAATAGCAAATTTCGAGACCTTTTCCATGCGGACACATTTGCACTCATGACTGTTATAGCTGAGCCCGATTGATATTTTCAGTTATGTTAAATTTCGAGTTGGAGAGCATTATTCGGTATTTGTAAGTTATGCTTCATTCCCAAAGAAAATAGCTACCATGATATTAACACATCTATAGATTTAAAGCTGGGATTTAATGGACGCACCAGAATACAATAACTTAACATGAACCTCTGATCGAAGCATTGCTCTTGTTTCGTCAGAGGCCTTGATATGCTTTTTACATCAAAGTCTCAAAGCTGAAAACGAGCAATATGCAACGCGGGACAGAGCGGATAGCAATTGCTAAGCTTGGCCGTATCAATTGATCATTTTGATAGATCGAGATTTTCCCAATTAAATTTCGTATTAGTAGGCTCAAGTTGCTGGGTATGTTGAACCGAGAAAATGCTGATGTTCGAATAGTGACAAGCTCAGGGGGGAATGGTCGCTTTTCCACGTGCAACACCCACCCCCAAATCCATTTCTCCTCCCTCAACACCACCTAATGATAACCAAAACTCGGCCCAAACTCCACAACCGTAGTATTACTCCTCTCCCTCTCCAATCTCGTCATCTCCCTCTCAATCTCCACCCCAAGCTCCTCCCTATCCCTCCTCATACTCTCCACACTCTCCCTTCTCTCCCCACCTTCCCTCTGTTCCCTCATTTTATTCCTTTCAAACTTCAACGCGGTATCAATCCTCACCTGCAACGCCTCCGCATCCTGATCCATTTTCACCATTGCGTAGTGACAGCGTCGATGCACCCCAATGGCGCAGAGGATACTGCTGGAGACTTCGTAGGCGAAGAGGACGGGGAGGGCGTAGTAGAGTACGGGGTTGCAGCCGCGCGACCAGATGTCGACGAGGGTGTTGTAGAGGCAGTGTGCTGGGACGGCGTAACCCCATTTGTAGAACGGGCTAGAGAGTTCGAATGGGAGGAGGACGGACGCGACGTTCAGTACCACCCATGTTATAAGTGCCATTGGAACCAAAGGCGCCGGTACCCACGCGGTGAACACATCGAGAGTGAGGAAATTCGCATGCGCGAAAAGCCACAAACTCACCCACGTCAGCGCGAATTGGTTTCCATTAACCTGCCAGCCAGAACGGAAAGCCCAGATGGCACCAGTGACGCAGAGAGAGCCGACGAGACAGTAGATCGCGGAGAGCATCCAGCGGAAGAAGAAGATACGATGTGGGTTGAGACGGGTGTAGATCTGGAAAGCATCGTAGAGGGCGTTGATGGTGCCGAGGAAGAAGAATTGCTGGATGAGGAGGAAGACGATGACGAGGGTGTTGTAGATGAGACGCGCGCCTTGGGCGGTGGGTTGCAGGTTTATGGACGTTAGGTGCCAGGGGTCGGTGAAGGTTTGGTGGGCGGTGGGGGAAAGGGTTGTGGTTGTCCAGTTTTGTTTGGCGTAGATGATGCGCGCGGTGGAAGAGAGGAGGAGGAGGGTGGAGGAGACGACTTGGTCGACTACCGCTGGGTAGCGGGCTTCGTTCCAGATGTAGTAGGCTATGTCGCTTTGATTGTGGGAGGAGCCAAGTCCTGTTAAAGCTGCTTCGACTCTTTGAGAGGCACCGTTGGCGATGTAGATGGATGCCCAGTAGTCTACGTTACAGACGTGATGGATCTGATTTATGGCGGATGGATATTCGGTGGGCGTTCGCTGGATCAAGGTTGGAAAGCTAGGCCCTTTGAGTGTCTGATATGCTTGCTGGAAACTGTTTCCTACAGCCCCTCCATCATAATCAACAAACAAGATCTCGATGTTATGTACGCGATTGCTTTGGTGGTAGATGGCTCCGAAGATGTATGAGAAGAGGCCGAGAAACAGTACTTGAAGCATAACAAAACTTTTGGCTGATGCTAATAGGAATGCTTTCCTCGGTCCTTGGAAGGATGGATCCGAAACCTTTTTCCGATTCTCGTGAGCTCGAGGATAGAGTTTCTTCTCCATAATGGAATTGAAGAGGCCGTCTTTGCTCATCTTGACCATGGTGTCAGGGCTGCAGAGAGGTTGTTGGCGAGCGCAAAAAATGGCAAGGCACGTCGAGATGGATTATCTTCAGGTACTGTTGAGCCAGACAGGGCGTCGATATCGTTTCTCGTTCTTCAAAGTTCCAAACACCGTTCTGACCGACTTCAAGCCACCAATATGTCCCGTTCACACGACAGCTCGACGAGATCCAGGTCACAAAGAGTCTACACGGATAACATCGAAGTTGACCATCTAGGCAAACACGACCGTTCCTTCAATATACTTTTCAGAGCTCCAGCTGTCGGATTTAATGTTTTGTATGTCGTCCAGATTTTAAGGAAGTGAGGTAAGTGAACCCCTTCTTTTACCCTGTTGATTACTACGCGACCTGCATATCGGAAGCCGCTGCAAGGATAAAGCGATCCAGCCACTCATTAGACAGTCTCAAGTGACCTAAACGGGAATAAGGATGGCACAGACAGTTTACCTTCGGATTAGGTACCTATGGGTAGGTAGTCGTAGTTCTCCAATCGACGTTGTTGGTTTTGTCGAATACAAAGGTCTAGAAGCTTAAACAAAGCCACTAACGCCGACCCGTGAATCTGACATCCCGGCGTGCACAATGACAAGGCTCGCAAAAGTAGCGCTAGTTTTGTGACATATAATTTTCATTCTCGCTCTGTCGCTAAGATACGTTGTACTAATGCTACCAAGTTAGAACCATTATCGTATCCATCCACTGGCCACCCAGTAATAAGTAAATTGGGACCTGGGATATCAAGCAACGCCCCTGAACGCCGTGATAGCACCTAGTTTTCCGTCCGTCGAAGTAAAGCCAAACCGTGACGCCACTGTTCAGTTACAGCGCTCTGTCTGTCCTGAACATGCAAAACAAAATCTATGGTACAAATATGACTCCCATGCACTGGATATTAGATTATGCGCCGACGGCAATGGCGGCCGATTGCTCCAGACCATGTGATGGACCAGCAGCAAGATCTTCTTCGGCGATTTCACCACCAGCTCCAGTCTCGGCCCAGTCGCCCCATAGACCTCTCTTGCCACGTACTCTGATGGGACCACCCAGCAATGACTCTGATTGCTCGACTTTGACTGCATCTTTCGTAGCCAAAACCAAGACCTCGAAGAACATCTTGGTAGCATCCGCTCTAGAGGTTTGACGTTCCGGCAACAAGTCCTGGAAGAGCACACTGGCCTTCTTTCGTTTGTCAGGGCTATCGGCAGCTTCAGCTCCAAATCGTTCACGAAGCAAATGAACAGCATGTTTTGTGCCTAGGGATACTGGCCCGCTGTCGGCTGGGTGCACAAGAGGTGCGGTCGTCTCATCGAAATTTGGTGCAGGTGATTCCGGTTCTAAGCCGACAGTAGCATTGTGCTCATCCTCATCCAGGTTTGGCATGTATCCTCCGTCATCCCCGGCAACTTCAATAATTGTCCCATCAGGGGCGACTGACATGCTCTTGCGTCCTAACCCGGCATCTCCAAGTTCAACTCCGAAGTCTTCTTCCTCTTCGCCAATTTCAAGACGTGGTGACTTCTGTGGGCCTTGCTCGTCCTCGATATCCATGTCTGCCACTCCACTATCGCGTTTCCGCTTGAGTTCCCCGTTCTTGCGAATTGCGTCGATCGACAGCATTCCTCTTAACTCTGGAGCCCAGGCCATGCTTCTTCCGTCGCCAAGAATGTTCGAGATAAAGCCTCCATTCTTTTGCATTTCAATTAAAGCGAGAAGCTGTTGATCGCGCGGTAAAAAGGATTGTGGCCTCAAAATCCTCTCTCGATTTCTCTGATGCTCTTTGACAACATTGCTTGAGATGAGAGTTTCTTGGTCGACTTCGATGGTCTTAACCTTCCGGGCTCTTTGGGGTGCGACATGCAATGTAGGTTCTTCCACTTCTTCCTCCGGAGCGAACAAACTTTGATCACCAAGATTGATCTCTCCCTGTTGGATGACGGTTTCATCGTAATCTGAAAGCGGCGATTCGGATATACGTTCGGGTCGGATAACAGGCGCGGCGGCAAACTCAGATACATCTGGTGGATCATAGATATCGATCATCTCGACGTCACCTCCAGTATTGAGATGCATAGGATCATTATCATCACCAGTGCCAATTTGTAGAGTAGTGTCATCTCCCGGTTCAACAGTATCCTTCACAGGTAGCTCGGTTTCGAGGTCGATGCCCAAGTCACTAAGTAAGTCATCCTCAACCCCACGAGCAGCAGGAGCGTCTCGTCCCATTTCAACACTAGGCTCCTCCTCGTGAAATCCAAAATCGATACCCAGATCCAGCTCGTCCATTGGTAAAAGTTCCAAAATCTCGTCATTCCGGTTATCTTCGGGTAGGTATATTTGGCTCCCCAAAAGCTCATCAGGCATGTTCAAATCACGACTAGCAGACCTGCCTTTTCGCGTCGCGTTCGTATCACCGTCAAGCTGAGAGAAGAGGAAGGACGCGTCTGGCATTGGTGGCATTTCGAGGTTGTCACTCTCGGTGAGGACATCAGGAAGCATGAGCGCGTCGCGCGATGGCATATGGAGTCCCGCAGGAATATCGTTGTTACCCGATAGACGATACGCCTAGATAGATCAGTAAACCGACGGGAATTATAGATCGAGGTGCTCACCATCTTGATCTTGATCAATGCTTCATTGCAATCATCTAGCAGATAATGTGCTTTCCGGCTATAAATTCTGACTACACCGAGCAAAAGTTGACCGCTGAGTCGTAGAGCCATAGGAGCTTGGTTCGGTGTTACTATAGCCTCAACGCTGTCCTTGACACTTGCTTGCAAAATGTGATTTTTCGAGAGCTTGCGCTCTAAATTGGCCGATAGCCAGACCCTGGCGAGAGGGCCGGTCTTCGACAGGAGGGTTTCCGAATAGAACATGATTGCGATGATGATATTAAGCAAAGGATATTCGAGTGTATATGCGCCAAATGGCGAGGCAAATTCGTGGTTGTGTCGAGCAAACAAGTGGTGGTGGTGCAAGATGAACGAAGTTGAGCGCGTCGGATTGTTATGATGTTGTGGACCGGGCCGCGTCTAGCTCCTGAAGAAGAGCGCACTCGTCGCAAGGAGTCTCAACCACGCGCGGGGAGTAATGTAAAGTGATAATTGGAGTCGCGTCGCAGCAATGTTGTCTGCGATGCAGCGACAAAGCGATTCGAGTGTGAAGCAATTCAGATGGATGGATGGTTGTGATGACGGAAAAGCATGGTGGGGAGGAATAGAGAGGTGGCTGGGGAGAGAAGTGACGCTAAACTTTGCAAGTTGGTGCCTTGAAGATGTGGTGGCAGGTATCAGGCATCAAGGCGACAAGCACTGGAGGACTGATATAGCTGCTGAACAACAATTTTCTCTGCAATATGAACTCTATTGGTTTTCTAACTCATTTTAAATCGACTTGAATAAAGTGAGTAAAATCTATGGTTTACAAATAAATCATCAGCCAAACACATTTTTATAATTCCAATACCATCGTAACAGCTGTCAACCCAAAAATCAGTTCCTGATGCTGTCTGAGCTTGGGAAAACAGCATTTCATGCTCCTCGCCATACATACTATTTGGTGTGCTTCGTAGCCCTCACAATATCAGTTTACTGCTTTTTAGATTTTTACACTTGCTAGATGCTGCTTTGTTTTACGTACAGCAATTTAACGTATGTAACATTTCTTTGAATTGATGAGCCGGAAACAGAGTCCAGAGGTCTCTCACTTGTCACTTGTTCAATGTTCTATTCTTCCTCAAACAGGGGACTAGCGAGTACAGCCAAGCCTTTTATCCAGCACCTGGGCAGGTCCAAGTGTTTGGCTTGCAGGGGCTTTGCAACCATTGAAACAGATTTGGTCGAGGCTCAAAATCACGGCCACGTACTCCGTATGGGGAAACATTGAAAACATTTGTATCAATAGCTTCACTTCTGCTTTTCTTTCATACAAAATTCCACGGCAATCTTTCGATCCTCACGTACTCGAGCGACCAACCTCAAGTGGACTCTACATCCGCCAACCTTTGTCCCACGAGCTCCTTTTCCGCATTCGCATGCCTCAGCGAGGGGAGGAGATCAACGTTGGCGCCAGCATTTGCTGCTGCTCGCGATAGTGCGCGCCGATTGAGGGGATTCGGACGCGATGGCTTGGCCTCGAATATCACGGTCGGCGAGCCCTGGAGGGAGCGTGCTGCCAATGACCAATTTGCCAACAATACAAGCCGCGAACTCAGAACCTCCTTCACGACCGAGGTCTCGGTCAAGATCCCGAAGCAGGCATAATCGGACAACGTCTTCAGTTGCAAAGGTCATTAATAATTATTAGGCGGTGACAGAGCAAATACTAATGCACTGTGTAGTCAATTGCAGATGAATTCGCTGCCTTGTCTCCCAACGAAACTGCACAGCGACTGCAAACCTCCCTCACGAACGGCCTCACTCCTGCAGAAGCTCTTTCACGATTACACGATCAAGGTCCAAACGAGCTCCCACACGAAGAACCAGAACCGTTATGGCTAAGATTTTTAAAGCAATTCAAGGAACCCCTAATTGTTCTCTTGCTCTGCTCCGCGGTGGCTTCAATAATTGTTGGAAACAAAGACGATGCAGTCAGCATTGCAGTTGCAGTGACGATTGTTGTAGCAGTGGGGTTCATACAAGAATACCGGTCAGAAAAGTCGATTGAAGCTCTGAGCCATTTGGTTCCAAATCATGCGCATCTGATAAGGGGAGAGACGCGATCCGCAACGCTGCGCACTCCAACATGGCCACCAAACTCGGATGAAGATCAGGAAAGGGAGGGCTTGATGAATGGATCTGCTGCTGATATAGAGGCTAGGCTAGAGGCAACATCAACCAAAGTAATGGCGGCTCAGCTTGTGCCAGGAGATTTGGTAATTTTTACAACTGGAGACCGCATACCCGCCGACATTCGAGTCACTAAGGCAACCGACCTTACAATCGACGAGTCTAATCTGACCGGAGAAAATGAACCTGTGAGGATCACAGCGGAAGCGAAGAGTCGGCAATCATATTTACGTTCTGGCGCAACCAGTCTCGAGCCTCCTGGATCACCATCGTATGCTTCTGCCGGAACTGGCGCGGTTGGTGTAGATACTCAATTGAACAGTACGACCAACATTGCATTCATGGGAACGCTCGTTAGGTCTGGACACGGTCAAGGAATTGTATACGCTACGGGAGGGGATACACATTTTGGTACGATTGCTGCCAGTGTTACAGACACAGAGAGTCCAAGAACACCGCTTCAACTTTCTATGGACTCGCTAGGCAGTCAGCTCAGTCAAGCTTCGTTTGTGATTATTGGCATAATCTCATTAGTTGGATGGTTACAAGGCAAGAAATTACTGGAGATCTTCACAATCTCTATTTCATTGGCTGTCGCAGCTATCCCAGAAGGTCTCCCTATCATTGTAACTGTCACTCTTGCCCTCGGCGTGCATAGAATGGCTCGACATCACGCAATTGTTCGAAAGATGCCTAGTGTGGAGACTTTGGGGTCTGTAAATGTTGTTTGCAGTGACAAAACCGGTATGTAAATGAGTTTCGGATTTTGAAATCATACTAATTGTAGATAGGGACCTTGACAATGAATCACATGACAACAACTAAATTATGGCACGTTGATGCTGACGAACCTATTCCTATTGAAACTGGAGATGAAGAAGCCAAGCGAGATGCTGTCACATTGCGTATTCTTCGAATTGGCAACATTGCAAATAATGCTAGACTTAGTCGCTTGAATTCCCATGCTCAGTCTCAATCATCAATTGCCGTACTTTCATCAACCCAGGGACGCACACCTACCCATGGTCTTCGAAGCAGATGGGTCGGCCAACCTACTGACGTTGCAATGCTAGATATGCTTGACCGCTTCAAGGAACACGATGCTCGAGAAGGCTTGGGTCACCGTCTCGGCGAGACTCCATTCAGTTCGGAAAGAAAATGGATGGGCGTAACAGTTGGTGACACATCACAAGAAGGGGGTTCCAAATCAAACGAGGTCGCATATATCAAAGGCGCTGTAGATCGGATCCTTAAGAGATGCGATACCTACCTTACTAAAGACGGGCGTGAAGTGGTTTTGGACGCTGCTGGAAAGCAGTCTGTTCTGAATGCTGCAGAGAAGATGGCTGAAGAAGGGCTGCGCGTATTAGGATTTGCTAGCGGACCAGTCGCAAAGCACGCGAAGTCTTTTACACCATTAAGCACTCCAAAGACTGCTAATGCGGAACCTGTGGTCTCCCATAACGAGGATGTCTACGAAGGACTCACGTTTGCTGGCTTGGTAGGAATGAGCGACCCACCCCGGCCTGGAGTCACACGCTCCATCAGAAGACTAATGAGAGGTGGCGTCAAAGTCATTATGATCACTGGTGATGCCGAAACTACAGCCGTGGCAATCGGAAAGAAACTTGGAATGGCTATTGCAACCCCCAGAGAGCACACCTCGCGATCAGTGGCCGTCAAGCCTGTTTTAAGTGGCCATGAGATCGAGGAGATGACGGATGTTGAGTTGGAAGCAGCCATTGGAAACACCTCAATCTTTGCACGAACCAGTCCAGACCATAAGATGAAGATCATTCGCGCGCTACAGGCTCGTGGAGACATTGTTGCTATGACAGGTGATGGTGTCAACGATGCACCAGCTCTCAAAAAGGCTGACATTGGTATTTCTATGGGCTTGCAGGGCACAGATGTAGCCAAAGAGGCTGCAGACATGATTTTGACAGATGATGACTTTTCAACCATTCTCCATGCCATCGAGGAAGGAAAGGGAATCTTCTACAACATTCAAAATTTCCTTACTTTCCAGCTCAGCACCAGTGCTGCTGCGTTGACCTTGGTGTTTCTCTGCACGTGTTTGGGATTTAAAAATCCTCTTAACGCGATGCAGATTTTATGGATCAGTCAGTATTTCCTTGACTTGTGGCATGAGTTCAACTAACACTTTTCAGATATCATCATGGATGGTCCACCGGCTCAGTCGCTTGGCGTGGAACCCGTTGATCCAGATGTTATGAAGCGTCCTCCGCGGAAACGAAACGCACCAACATTGACCTGGCCTCTTATAACTCGAGTTCTGACTTCTGCCACAATCATCACACTCGGTACCATGGCAGTATACACGCACGAGATGCTCTCAGATGGTGAAATCACCAAACGAGACACCACCATGACATTTACCTGTTTTGTCCTTTTTGACATGTTCAATGCATTGAATTGCCGCTCGGAATCAAAATCCGTTCTTCGGGGAGAGGTTGGATTGTTTAGCAATACCCTGTTTAATTGGGCGGTTTCGTTGAGTTTGGGAGGCCAGATTTTGGTTATCTATTTCCCATGGTTACAAGAGGTGTTCCAGACAGAGGCGTTGGGGTTGTTTGACTTGCTTGGGTTGATCATGTTGGCCAGCAGTGTGTTCTGGGCGGACGAAGCGAGGAAGTATTGGAAGTCGAGGGGGAAGAGGAGGATGGGGAGTGGATATAGTCAGGTTGTATGAGATAGCAGTTCCCGACTCTGTACATTATGGGAACATTGTACAAACATACCTTAAGGAAGCATTTGAGGTTCGAATAATTATGAAATTCACACAGACTTAAACTTGAGACCTATTATTGCATTTGCTACCGTATGACATACGTCCCTGCAACTTCGCTTAACCCCACAATCCCAAAATAATGCCACCTTGAAGCTCGACACCGCGAAACCGTCAGGCCCAACACAATTACCATCTCCATGCCTCACCAAAGCCAATGCCTCCCACCGGCCTCCCAAATGGCGCCCTTCCCTCCCCTTCCCTCCTCGCGCCATCCTCTACTCCAGACATTTCCGAATCCGCAACCCTAACCGCCATTCGAGCCTCTCTCTCCGCCCTCCAAACCCGCGACGCAGCCATAACATCGCGTCTCCAAACCCTCATCTCCTCACAAGCCGACCTCTCGCGCGAACTCGGACGACTCGATCTCCTCCGCGCGCATCTTGGTACACAGGTTATCCATACGAGGGATATCAGCAATGGCATGCTTGATTCGGCGGCCACTACGGCTGCACACCTCAGTTCCAAGGTGAAGGCGCTGGATCTCGAGAAGAAGAGGGTAGAGGAGACGCTGGGCGTGGTTGAGCAGGTCGCGGAGCTGAAAGCATGTGTGCAAGGTGTTGTGGGCTCTATGGGCGCGACGCAGGACTGGGAAGCCGCAGCGGGGTATATAGCACGAGCGAGCAAAGTACCCGAACACATCATCGACGGGCGGTTCGCAGCGACGATTGTCCCATCCGTGGAAGTGCCTGATCCGCCGGGCGTGACGATCGAGAATGCGAAGGAGAGTCTGTGTATGTTGTTCCTGCGGGAATTCGAGAAGGCGGCCGCGGAAGGGGATGGGGCGCGTATCACACGGTTTTTTAAGCTGTTTCCGCTTATTGGGAGGGAGGATACGGGGTTGGATGTTTATGGGAAGTATGTTTGTCAGGGGGTTGCGGGACGGGCGAGGGGGAATTTGAAGGAGGGGACCAAGGGGGTGGGTGCGCAGGATGGGTTTTTTTATGCGAATGCTTTGACGAGGCTGTTCGAGCATATTGCGCAGATTGTGGAGAACCATGGACAGCTGGTGGAGAGGCATTATGGGGTCGGGAAGATGGTTAAGGTTATTGAACGACTGCAGGTTGAGGCGGATGTTCAGGGTGGGATTATATTGGATACGTGGGGTGATGAGAGGAGTGTTGATAGGAGATTGACGGATGTTAAGAGTTATCCGTTCTCGTTTCTTGTGAACAGTTTTATTCCTGCGAGGACGAATTCTCCTGCGGTGGGAGGTGGCGCTAATGGTCGAACGAGCGAGGATGAAGGGGTAGATATGAAGGAAGTCGATGCGCTGTTGAATGAGGCGGCGATGATGTTAGGTCGCTGGTCACTCTACTCGCGATTCTTGGCTGGAAAATGCAGAGTAAGTCCTCCGACTGGAGTCTTACAGCAGGCCATCTCTAAGCTATCCCAGGATCCAGAAGCCGACGCGGAAGAACCTTTGGTCATGCCGGACTTACTGCACAAGTCAGCGCTGATTCGAAAAATATCGAACCGACTTATAGATCCATTCAATCAGTTGACTGGATTTTTCTTCCGACGTTCTGTGGAAAAGGCCTTTCAGCTGGACGAGGCGCCAACTGGATTATCCCTCAACATGTCGAGAACATTAGATGGGAATCCTCCTTTTATTATCTCGCCAGTAGACGATGTGATGTACATTGTCAACACTGTACTTCAGAGATCACTCTCGACCTCTCAAAGAGATGTTGTTGGATCAGTTGTATCAACCATAAGAGTTATACTGGGAACAGATTTCATAGGGATGATCCAACGCAAAATGCGTGACGAATCATACCCAAAAGCTGCCATTCAAGGCGCCTTTCCTCCAGAAGATAAGATCATATCCTTCATCGTCCTAATAAACTCCCTCGACGTCTCCAACGACTACATAGGTCGAATCGTCGCATCACGACTCCAACCACCCGACGGTGGCATCCCCTCAACCGGCATCCACGAGCAATTCCCCTTCGACCACGATTCCGTCTTCGTAATCAACACCCTCAAAATGCTCCAAACATCATTCGAATCCAAATCCTCGGAACTAATGTTCGACGGCATCAAAGTCCTCCTCGACCGCGTCATCCGTCCTCGTCTCCGCCCCGTCATGAGCGACACCTTCCACGACGTCGACTACTCCCTCACCCAAGAAGACCTCGACGACCTAGCCCGTGAAAACGACTCTGAAGACGACCCCGACGCCCTCGCCGACCAGGTAACCCGCCGCTTCGAACACGCCTGGGACGCCCTCATGAAACCCATCCAGCGCATCATGACGCCCAAACCGTTCGCGCTCCTCCTCGAGGAAACGGCGAAATATCTCGCGCGCGTCCTGGAGAAACGCATCGTCAGTAGTTTTGCGGGGAAGACGAATGCGCTGGGCGCGAGTCGGATGGAGAGGGATTTCAGCGGGATTGTGGGCGTGGTGGCGAGGGGTGGACGGTATGGGGTCCGCGATCTGTTTCAGCGGGTTAGTCAGATTTGTATGTTGGTTAATATGGAGGAGGATGAGTGGGTGGAGGTTGATGGGGATGCGGGGGCGGAGATGGAGATGGTTTGGGTGCTGAGCAGGGAGGAGAGGAGGAGGGTTAGGGGATTTGTGAGATGAGGGGTGGGATTGTGTGAGGGGCAGGGCGGTGGTGATGATGAGAAAGATACTGTTTTTAGCGTATATCATGGAGATTTGAGGAATGGAAAAGCATATATTTCATGTCTTAAAGCCTTTTTGACAGTGACACTTATTACGTCGACTCACCCTCTGATTATGTATATCAGCTATCACCACAATACTCTATATCATCATCGAAGCACCGAGTTCGCCTCGACAACGCTTTCATCGTCTATCCGGTTGTCACACTCGATCTTTCTAGCCCGTTCGTATATATCGTCAGCCGTACTTTTAATCTACGAAAATTGGTTTCCGGTCCAGTTCGGTGGGATCTTCGTCTCGCACTCACTCAACTCAAACGTTACCTATTTTGATATATCCCACCCACAAAATCCCCTACCACACCTTTCCGTCCCATCTAGCATCTCATACTAGTAAAACTCTCTTCCAGAATTTCCTGATTGATTTTTACAGAACACATAGCCAACCTCGCCAGATGACATAAGTCACACCTTTTTGATTTATTTGACCTTCTTTTCTTCTTGCACGGGAACTTCTCTCACTTGCTCCCCTTTGTCCTTGCAAATGTGCGTTTGTACGGACATCTTTTGGGGTTTCGAAGCAGAAAACATTTTTTTGGCTTTGGTGTATTTTTGTTCTAATTTGATGATGCAGCTGGGGTGGTTTGAGGTGTATTCGTGATCTTTTTGGTAAGTGGGAGGAGCATCGTATGCTGGAGGTGAACTTGATTCTTGAGTGGAGGTGTGGATTTCGTTGGAAGACATTGTTTGATCTTTGGGAAGATTTGAAATGTTTCTTTGACGATTAAAGAAGGAGACTTGATTCTCGGTCTGTAAAGGTTCTTTATAAAACACTGAACTATTAGTGTTCACAGAATCTTGAAGTAGTCACCTTTGGTTGTACTAACTTATGAAGCTGGTTCATGAATCAAAGGTAAGTTCACAGAGTTCCAGTGCTTTGAACAGTAATCTGCCAATGACATGATAGGAATTCAAGACGGCTAATATATGCATCGGAACAACTAGCTTAGTGCTTGCTCTCACCTGTATGAACACAACTTAAGCTACTGTCATACTATTTCAGATGCTGCTAACTGGCCATAGGCTTTGCTACGTTGGGCTGAGGAATGACATTTGGCATGTTGTGTATGTCGTCAAACATCTGTCTTCGGAAAATCGCACTGGCATGTTTGATTTTTTCTTAGCTGGATGAGGCCCTGTTTGGATCTCTGGAATATTAGATGATAAGGAATGACAGTAATAAGATTCTGGGGGAAGGTCGATCAACGAGATAGAGATTTAGTTTGGTGCGGTAAAGTTCTGGTGAAATAGGGGAATGATTCGGTTGCTTTTCCGACTTTTTGTGAAGCTGCGTCACTAATTTTCTGGGATTACTAGCGTGCGTTTCTTATTCATGCGGGGTTCAAGAGCCTATTAGAGATCTACATGAGTTGATATATGGGTTTGAGTGAGTCGGGTTGAAAACATAATCTCCGTCCGTAAACATATGTAGATTCACTGATATCCGGTCCCACGATTATATCCCAATCCTCCCCGAACACACCAAGACATTCTTCCAATTCCCAGTCCAGCAACTCCAATTACATTTTATATCCCATAGCCACTTGTGATCTCTCTAGCCTATCCATGTATATCCTTTGTCGCGCTTTACTCTAAAAAAGATTCGATTACAGTCCAGTAATAGTGGTCACACACCTGTCCACCAAATTCATTACTCAATATCTCACCCATAAACCACTTCCACCATCCGCAGACGTCGTACGCCAGCCCTCGTGAGCTAAATACTCTCAAGCTCAAGGTATTTTAATTTCTCTTTGGAAAAGAGCCATCCAGCTTCACCATTGTCCATTCTTGCACACTTTACAACGTACCGGGCCGGGCCCGGACGGCGACATACAGGACACTTCTTGACTTTCTTCTCGTCCTCCACAGGAACACTATCTATCTTGCTGACTTTATGACCGTCGGATTTTGAGCAGACGTACTCTAAGCAGGATATCTCTTTGTTTTTTGAAAAGACTTTTTCGATCGTGTGTCCGCCGTGCATTTTGATTACACAGCCGGGGTAATCTTCTGCGTATATTTCTCGCTCTTTGTTACCAACGAGGGTGGATGATGAGAGAGGTGACTCTGTTTCCGGAGTGGAGGCATGCTGCTTGTTGGAAGACATAGTTGGATCTCTACGATAGTTGATAATAACTCTTTGGTGAGGAAAGAAGAGAAGTAAGGATTCGGTATGAGAAGAGACTTTATATACTACTATGGTCTCATTCATAAAACAATTGGAATACTCATATCGGCTTTCTTCGGGCTGAGTAAGCAGTGGAGTTAATTCACTTTTCGATAACAAGATTGTTAGTGCGAGTGAGAAGCACAGTAACAATATAGTTGCACGATATGAGTTCAAGGCTGATGACTCGTTGACTAAAGTAGTCAGTGTTGCACTTATCTCCAAGTTTGTCGCCCACTGCACAGTCGTAATATAGGGTACTATCACATCATTTTGTATTGGAAAGAGCACGTTGGTATGTCCTAGTAATATTTCGATTTGTTGTCGCAGTAGTCAGGATTTTCAGATGACTTAGAGAGAGAAGGCAGATTTCGTGAGCAAGTGGCAGTAATGAAGGGGAGTGATAGAGCAAGTAGGTAAGAAGAGCTTTGGGTCGTGCTCAATGAAACTGATGAGAGATTGAGAGCATACAGTGGGGGAGGAAAGAAGCTTACCAAATGCGACAACTCTCGACCCCCAAGACTAATCATAATTTCCTCATCCATTGTAGCCACACTCTAGTTCTCTTTACAAAACGCTCAGACCCAACCGGATTCACCTTTCGCCCGTTCAAGGTATCGAACCGGAGCCGAGCGTGGACACAGAGGGCACTTCTTAGCTTTCCTTTCGTCCTTTACAGCAACGGATGCTCCTTTTATAGCGTGCTTGAATTCTTTACAAACATAAATTAAGCAGGATACCTTTTTGGGAGTTCCGAAGAACCAGGTGAGATCGTCGTAATGGCCTTCCATTTTGATTACACAACCGGGGTAATCATCTGTGTATATCTCTCGATTTTTTGTATCAAGGACAGATGACGACGTTGGAGGTATCACCATTTTTAAAGTGCTGACTTGAGACTGCTCTGACATGGTTGGATTTTTGGGATAGCTTAAAGCTTTTTGGGATGATTCAGGAGGAAGGAAAGTTGGATTCGAATTTGAGAAGGCGATTCATATACCACTGGGGTATTTTTTTGATATCTTGTCTTACTCATAATGAGTTCTCTTTATTGTAAAATCAAAGATTACTCGATACAAAGAAATCGACACCATTGTTTGGCTCCTTTAACCTGACCCTGTTCAAAACATTGCAAATCAACTCACTCATCATGGAGGCACATGGTCTTTCGTATATCTTTAGAACAATTCAAACTATTTTCAATACTATCACAACATATGGACTCCTCGGCTATGCGAAGCATGGTGGTATACTCACACGTGTTAATTTGAGCCACTCCATGTGCCTCAGATGATTTTGTCTCAGAGATGTCGGTGTTTTCTTTTTGAAAGTGTGATTCAGATTCTCTTCATGAAGTCGTATATCGCCTCGTCATGGTGGTACGCGCATTCCATAAATGATATATTGAAAGGAATTTTCCGTTGGACCGTGGTGTTATGATTATAGCACCATATGAGTGTGCAGAGTAAATGTTTTCAGGTATTATGGCTTTCTAATAGTGTGATGTTCCTTGTTTTATGCCAAAATTTTCTTTTCCAAAACGCAATCTCACCTTCGCAACAGTTTTTCATTTCCATTCAAGGTTTGGCTGTGTATCTATTCGTTCTCTCCTACCGACAAATCTCAGTCGTTATCCATCTACCGTCTTTCCTCTCCTTTACGAAAGAAACTCTTCATGAAAACCTCTAAGGTGATCTGGCGCGGAATTTCAGACACATATTCCATTTTCCCTGCATTCTCGTTGCACCTAGCAGGTTTGACCGGACCTCCACACTGGGGATATGATTTCGTCTCTGTTAATGTGCGAATCGAAAACACTAAAGTCTTGGGGTCCCATCGCTGCTTGCAAACGCTGGAAGTGTCGAATCTGAAATTCCCCTTGACGTGCTTATCTTTACCGTCTATCTCAATAACACATTCGGGGTATCTTGGCATCTGTTTCTGACGAATTTTCATTCGGTAGTGGGATGCAATTTTAAAAAGCACATTGGGACTTTGCTGTGGAACGTTGGGATGAACTTGAAGACATGATGGTTGTTCGAAACGTTCGTGCGAACAGAAAGCGTGGCGGTCTGGTTGTAGTCCCTCTTCAATTGGTAGTTTCTAAAACGTTATCCAGGAGGTTCTGTCTACCACCACGGGTAATGCCTAAATTTTGCTTGATTCTCGATGCTGATTCATGAACCATATTGTGATGTTCTATCAGGTTGGCATACTCGAATCATAGGAGCTGGAGGGGTTGATGAATGTTCTACTACAAATTCATCATTTCACACTTCATACTCACAGTCGCAGACCTGTCATACGCATATACTCTGTTCCTTCATCTGTAGTTCCCTTTGCATCTGTTCTTTGACCCTATGCCATTCCTATCACACACCTAGTGAACAAATTTACACATGGATCTGCGTTACCGGTGGTCTGTTTATGTGATAACTAATCTTCAGTGTACTTCTGTAAAATTTACATCGGTCGCATTTTGACTGATTAACACTTTTGAAAACAGTAGACGTAAAATTGAGGCAGTTTCAGGCGATATTGAGAGGACTTTCTCTCCTAATATATCATTAGGTAAACAGAATACACTGTTGTCTTCAGCTTTCACATGCTTTCATATTTCCTTGAATTCTCTAAGGGCGAGAACTATCACATGTTGGATTCACACTTTATTTCGTACCTCTAAGATTCTATCACGACTCTCAATCAATTAGTAAAAGATTTCGTAAACCAATTAGCCATATATACTGTCCTCCCTTCCATGAACCCATAACTCCTTTCGACCAGCTTTATTCAATTTCATTTGTAATACATCCAATTCCACGCAAGTGCTCAAGGGGTCCACTAAGAGGCTATCACCTATCAAAGCAGTATCTATTTACCTATATGTCGATATTCTCCTTCAACCAGACTTCCTTCAAACAGACTTCCTAAGCTCTATACCCCAATCCGTTGTCAGCTCTTAAACTCCACGTAGATGCCTTTCAAACGGTGGCATTGCTGGTCGCTGGTAAATCCACAAACACATATATTTGTGTGCCATCTTGTTGGACTTTCCTTTCAATGTAACGAACCTGGAGCCAACACTGAGGACATTTTGAAGTTTTGAATTCATCCTCCTCTACGACCTCACTGTATTGATGATGCTCCGTCATACAGCATTCAGACACTTGCATCACAAATCTCTTGTTGATAGGCTCGCCTGTGGCATCGAAAGATCGGCCCATAAACTCGCGTATATTTTTGAGAGTGCATTTTGCGGTGTAAGGTTTGACTACCTTATGAGGTGTTGAATTGTTTTGTGGTCGAGTTGTAGACATTTCAGGAATCTTTTGGGAGGTTCGAGATTTTGATGTTGGAATATATCGGACTCTGGGTGGCAGTCATGGGCTGAGAACTTCTTTATATAACCTTACCACGTACCTGTTGCGAAGGGAGTGAATATCAGCGAACATTATTCTTATTAGACAAAAGAACGAACATTAACACAAAGAAAGGTCATGGGTTGAGAACTTTTTGATAAACCACGTACCTGTCACGAAGCGAGTGATTATTATTCGCAAACAATGTTCTTCCTAGACAAAGGAACGAACATTAACACTAATAGATCGGGCATCCATTAAGAAAGATGAATGCTATTATGTGATTCCTTCTCTTCCATCCGGGACTCGTTACTGGATATCAAGGGTTGAATTTCCAATGCATTCTTTGCTACCACACCTCAGCGCTACCGTGGTTCCTCTTTCTCTAGGAGATTTCACTTTTGATAGAAATCACTCATAACACATCATTTCTTGCACTGGTCAAGCCTTCTATTAATTGGTGCAAAAGTCCTCACCTGTCCAGACAACAGGTCATTTGGTTAGCGTGCTTCCAGTTTACGTTTCTTTTCAACTAATAATCATATCAACTGAAAGGAGCCAGTAGTGCTTTGAAGCAGTCCACATTTAAAGAATCTTCTTTGTTGGCACATTTAATTGTTGATAGATGTCAAAAGGGCCAGCAAACCCAATACTGTACCAAGTTACTTAATTCACATGGCAACTCCGGCCACGTTAGTAATCCGCAATAAGGTCATTATAAAAAGACAAGAGCCTTCCGGATGCTGCTCTTTGTTGAAGGGGCTCGTCCTTATCGTGAATTACGAACAAATGCACCTCAGGTTTCCAGTGATCGAGAAGTTCAATCGTGTAGATATCATAAGTCTTCCTAGAGTTTTTAAGACCTCGTGCAATAACATAACAAATCAAGTCGAATAGGACTTGTAAATTAAATTTGGTCTTCACATGTATTAAGCAGTCCACTTTGACAATGACAATTTCACGTCATTAATTGGTTGTCTCTACAGATTTGCATTGCTCTTACTAAATTAGTAATCAGACTTGGTCATTGGGAATATATTTAGCGGTAATGTAGAAATGACCCCATTTGGGCTTCGAACAAATACACGCATCCTGACTTGTAAAGTGTTTTCCACATGCTTTTACTCCATTTTACTTTTCACCATGACATATAACATGACATAATACCATATATGACAAAACCGAGCACTCGCATGGCATCTTCGTGATCTGATTGGTATTGGTTGCAGCAACAGGTCGCAAAGCTTGAACCTGTCGATCGTCGATCTGCAGGCCGGAAATGAGAACGATCTTCCGACAATCTGAGTGAGTTTCACGATTTTTCAAAGAAACCAGTGCCACTTTTGTCGCGAATTGAATTCATTGTTATGTGAAAATAGCGACATGGATACAGTGTTTTGTGTTATCTGCAAATTTAAAGAAACAGATTATCGGTAGAACCAATTTGGTGACACATTTCTCATGATTTGGGTTCGAATTCGTCAATTTGCCAAGTGTTCTGATATAATGTACTTAGCAAAGGGAAGGATGACCGCAATCAAAGTCGGTCGTATTGTCCTCCAGATCCCAAAATCAGCCAAACAATTTGGCATTTACCAGCAAGACGAATTTACAAATTCCGCTTATTTTTAGGCATGTCCTCGTCTGGATTCAAAGGTCCTTTGCCATCTCCAGTCCATCCTTTGATTCCCCGACTCCCATCACCACTCGCTGTATGATCTTCGAAATCACCATCTTTTGGAAATGGAGCTGCTTTCGCTGAACGATCTACTTTGGAATCCTTTAATCTGTCAATAATGGCATCCAATAAGTTGAAGAGTTACGATCTGTTGAACTTACACCTCCATCTGCACCGTGGACTAGATCTTTCAGCCCGGGATTTGCTTTCCACTCAGCATCGGCTCGGGCGCTGTCAACTTTTTGCGGCTCTTCTGTTGTTCGATATGATCCGCTTGATGCCATGTTGAATAAGTGTAATAATTTTGTGTCCTTTTGAAACGGAAAGTATAGTTGTTTGAATAAGGTTGAATCAATATGAGGTTCAAAAGCAAGAATATGGTATTTAAATGTCGGGCAGTCTGGGTGTGGGAGGGGTGCAGTTTGGAGAACGCCGGGCAATGATGTCAAAAAAGAACGAGGAATCACCGGAGAATACCTCCGTAATCTATCTCTGAACTTCCCTGGTGGTTTCATCAAGGTTCTTATATGCAGGTAATATAAGCGAGCCCAGCAAAATATTTGTCTACTTCGTACATCAACTTTAGAGTTCCTTACCCCACCCTTCAATTCTAAAGGGCATACGGCGGGCTTGCAATATCACTGGCATACTGGCCAGGGAAATATCGAAGCTACGCCGAATTTCATCTTTGCCATATAAAATGTGGAAAATCTCCCTGTTATTCGAAAACTTGTGGTCATCCGTCCAGTTCCACATTACCCACAGTATTACCTTTGACTAAGGCAGAGGCAAGTGCTCATTGAATGTGGATGTTCATCCACATCCCTACACCTTGAAACCTCGATATAAACACGTGGAACAGAGACAACGAGTCGTATGGTCAAAGCAGGTGTGTTTATCAAGAAAAATTAGTTTTCCGAAAAGGACTTTTTGAAGAGAAATCCCAAGAAAGTTAGGTATTCTCTTCAAGGCAAACCTATACCTAAAGTATCTTTTTACGAAATATCATCTCTTTCATGCCCCTGCTATGAACTATTTGTACTCGAAAAATTCCGGGAACCGTGAAAGAAAGGCAAATGGACTAAAAAAAGATCTCATTAAAGACTTTCGGGACCGTAAAGCATTTTATCATTTTTAACGTATACCTAGAGCAAGGAGTTTCATTTTGAATTTCTGCTATACGAGAGGGATTACGAAGATTCAACCAAATGAATTACACAAGTGCGATAAATCTCTAGCAGTTGGGAGGCTGATGATTTCTGTAGGAACATAGCATTTCAGAAAATGCGATATCTTTCAAGTGTAATTCAGATCAAGTCTCTCCCTCAGTTGAAAGTATTTTCTCTCGATTTGAGAATTCGATGTTGTTCTTTAGCTGGCTTAGTTCCGATTTCCTACACAACGAAGATACCATTTGAGGCATGAAACAGGAGCGAATCATGTTCTAGTGGACAGCAAGGATCCTGGAGCTAGCTACCAGATAGAAAGCATGAATTTATTTTAAACAAATTCATGAACATCTATCTCATAGCTGACAACTATCTTCTAACTAAGGCGTTAATCTAAAAAACGGTTTCACATTAAGATAGCATGTCGGAAGTGACAATAAATACATTCATTTCCCATTCCCCTCTCAAGTTGTCCAAAAAATTGATATCTAAATGCTGTAAAGAAATTGTTTCATTCTACTTCTCAAACGAGATGAGTGAGATCTCGATCTTAAGACCCATGTGTTTGAACCAGGAACTTTTCTACTGGTTCAGTATTAGGGGCGCGTACGTCCGTAAAATTAATGCGAAGCCTGCTGAATTTGCAGTTGAAATGTCCAGCTTCAAGTGAGCAAAGAACACCTCGTCATCTGAGTTCTCGGCTTGTGTGGAGTTATTGCGGACACGATCCTTCAAACGACTGATAGGCTTATGTGTGTCAGCGCTAGATATCTGGAAGGGATAGTCGTGGCATTTGATGTTCGTTTTTTGCTTATTAACTTCTGTCCATTTAATCCATAGAATAATTCAAAATCCGTGACCAAAAATGGTCAAATTACTGGAGTGATCAGAAATGTGAACAGCACGTGTGATGCGGGTGTGTCACACCTAATCAGAGACAAGAAAAGCCGCCCAGCCCAAGAAATCATTGTAACTCCGACACTCTACAGAGGTGCGGATGACTCAATTTTCTCATTCATGTGAAGACGTAGCTGACATGCCGTGGTACGGAGCTAACTTCATGTTTGCGTCTTTATGTGTCTGATTTGCTGAAAGCCTGATTTGCGGGCGTCCAGTAAAATACCACTCAATTGTAAAAAATTCGCGGATGGCGGATTTGGTATGATTTGTCAGGAAATGTCAGGAACTGTAAGTTTCATCTCTTTTTCTGAAAGTAAGGGTTTTTTACAGTAAACTTGCCTTGTATGTAGTTTCATACATTATAGCTTCCCAGTTCTGTGATTCGATTTTGATAATAAGAAATAGTGACTTAACTAAATTGGGTGATGAACTAAAGTTTTCACGCAATACTTACTTAAACCAAACAGACGTTCCCATATGCAAGTTGTTGTGTACTGGACTAGATCAGTATCTGCAATTGAATTTAGACATAATGCAATTAACCAAGTGGAATAATACACTGTCAAACCTTAGGCAGATGCAATACTGCGTGGAAGTATATTTTCAGGATGGCCTTTATGTAAATATACAACCGCCTTTTTTTACTCCATAAACTTTATAATTCGTATCACACATTAGCCAAGCGACGGTAGCTCGGAATGCAGCGAATAAAATTCTAGTAATGGTGTGTACTGGACACATGATCACACATTTTTGTACTTCAGCCCTACAAGGCTGAAAGGTTTCACCTGCCTCTTGCATTCGTACCTGGCGATGTCGCACAGTATATGGCAAATTCCGACGTTGTTGAGATTCTTGGTATCCTATCAGCTCACCGAGAATTGACTCGGAAAACAGGATGTGGTATGTTCCCCCGCTTGGAAATATTCAAATCAAACTATCAGTGGCTGTAGATGCGTTTGTAGATACAAGACCATACTAAACCTACTTGATATGGGCTGCATGAAGAGCGACAAAGCAAAGCAGAGCGGCTCATGTCACTAACATTTCTTCTAGTAACTGACACATCTCCATCTAACTTCGGCGTGCCGCTCTTCGGGGCTTGTACTAATCGTATGATCAATTATACGGGGCATCGTCCCAGAGTAATGCGTCTTTCATCTTATTCGCTAATAATAACACAAACTTCCAAGCATTGACTGACTGAGTAAAACAAAGGCGTTCTAAAGAGGTGGCCGCCTATCTCAAAGCAGTTCTGGTCCCCTGAAATGTGTGTATATTAGGCTTTACCTTCGCTCTTATTAGTTCCGACACAAATCTTCTACAAATTTCGTTTTCGAAATATCATCCAACGAATTCCGAAAGATATATTTACTTTTACCATTCATAAACTCGCTCCCAAACAATCAAACGTTGACCACAAACATAATGGACATGAACGAGCTCCAAGTGTCAGAAGTCAGCGGCTCGGACAGCGGATTCCACCACAATCAACTTCACTCTACCTGCTGCCTTTTCCCTTGTATACCGCAATGCCATTGTTGCTGTCACGATGGCCAAGACGATGAACATCTCCCACGGCTCTCCTTGACCGGCATCTCTCCGCCACTCCCTGACTACATGCTCGATGAGTACCAACAAGAACAATTCCTCAAATTGTATCCAGCTAAAGACTGCGGCCCTGCGATCGCAGACTTTTCTCCTCGAAGCGCCTATCCCGGATCGCTTGTCGTTATAATCGGCCACGGATTTGCTCCTCGTAGAGAAAAGAACCGTGTGACGATTGACGGCCATCGAGCATTGGTCGTCACTGCAGAGCGCCACCGCCTTGTAGTCATCTCCAACTCAAATTCATCTACTGGACCGGTGAACGTGAAGACTTCATATGGACAGGCCTCAGGACCGAGAAACTTCGTTATACTTGCCTACCCAGCACCTGACGCATTTTTCAAGGATGCACCTCCGTGGTCCTTTCAAGGCGTTGGTGACGGCAAGTCGTTGCCACTCCGGTCGAAACTCTTGCAAAATCAGAGAATTGCAGCAGAAGATGCTGGTACAGTTTCTACCCTAGATCTGCCGCCTACCGGAACAGCCAGAATCCTCGCGGTTTGTCTATACCCAAAAGATCGACAGCCTGCAGATTTGGCGGCTGCGAAGGCGAATATTGTGAGCCTTGGAGCTAGTGTTACACAATATTACCAGCAAGCAAGTTACTCCAAGATCAATGTTGCGGTTGATGTTACCGACTATGGTGTGATGTTGGATAATTTCGATTGGTATTATCGTGCTTCCTCCACCGACCC
Organism: Glarea lozoyensis ATCC 20868; assembly: GCF_000409485.1. Lineage (NCBI taxonomy): Eukaryota > Fungi > Ascomycota > Leotiomycetes > Helotiales > Helotiaceae > Glarea > Glarea lozoyensis. The sequence continues at coordinate 3,211,719 of NW_007361002.1, read as the reverse complement.
TGGCTATCCCAATTTCAAAGGGGAGGTATTATCACAAATCAACGCTGAAGCAGCTCAGCATGCTGTCAACCAGAATTTCAACTTGGAGAGCTATGATGTTTTGATGATCGCCGTCCGCATGGGAACCTTTGTTCGTGCTTGGGGTGGAGGTATCGCGGGACCACACTTTGACTTTCAGAATCAGGCTAGATATCCCGGAACACATATCGACATCACAATCAGCAAGAGTCTGGGGCAAATGATACTCGGAGATGATGCTACCTGGGATCGTTTCGCTCACGAATTTGGCCATAATATCGTTTCGAGTCCATCCTCAGCTATCCTTGAGGAAGACATCTACGGTAGCGATCTTCCACCAGGAGCAGATGCTTCAGCGGCACCTTTCGATCTCATGGGCCAACATCCCCAAATGCCTCTATTTTCTGTATTTCATTTGAACAAGCTTGGATGGTTTAACGCTCAAAACGTCTTGACTCTTCAGTGGAATACACAGCCGACTATTGTTGAGAAAGAAATCGTCGCACATGGACTCACCGAAAACTCCACCTCGTCGAGGGTTCATGCCATCAAGATTCAAGTATCAACAGGGCTAGAGTACTGGATCGAAGTTCGCCAAACACCAGGAACGACTGGTCAAATATTTGATCCACAGATTCCAGTGCAAGCAGGAAAAGACGGTGGCGTGGTCATCACTCGCGTGACCACAGGAGTCCAGAACAACAACCAGTCGATGCGTCTTATCACCTTGCTCCAAACTAATACAAATTGCCTCAAAACTGGTGATGTTGCAGTTGATCCTGCTCGAACATTACTTATTACAGTACTGAACGACAACGTCCAAGCTCGCCCACTCATCTGCAAGGTTCGAGTTGAATGGGCTCAGCCAACGCAGCCAACACCCAATGGAACATTTGATCTCTCCATTGAACCGTGGAATACGAATAACTATACCACCCCGGATATCTGGGTCGACCGTAACCCGTTCAATGCCTATGACAGAGTTGATGGCGTTGGGAATCCTGTCAACGGTGGTGATGATCCGAGAGTTGGAGAGATCAACAAAATTCGTGCTCGAATCCACAACACAGGAACCCAGAAGGCCAATAATGTTCAAGTCACCTTCTACTCCATTACACCGCCGGGAGTTGGCGATAATGGGACTTGGACTCCACTCACGACCGTTCCCATTGCTGAAATAGCCAATAATTCGGCTATGATAACTTCAGCCGACTGGGTCCCCAGTGTTGGCCAACATACTTGCTTGCAAGTTATCATAGGCACTCAGACTGGAGAGATCTTGCTCGGCAACAACAGGGCGCAAGAGAACGTCTTCAGCTTTCAACCAGCCTCTCATTCTGTCCCCGAGCCTGTAGAGCTTCCCGTAACTATTCGCAATCCTCTCAATGTCCGCACACTCATCTTCCTGAACCTTGAAAATGTACCAGAGGGATTTTACGTCTATCTTCCTCATCAAGTCGTTACTGTCGAGCCCCTTGGTGAGCGCAATTTGGAGCTACTTGTCATCCCGATGAAAGAGATTCCAGACCTGAAATACAAGGTCGCCAATGTTGGTGTTAGTGGCTGGCTACCTCACGGCTTCGAGAAAGAGAAAGCTATTGGATCTGTCTTCAGACCAATTGGTGGTTTACAAGCCGTTGTCGCGCCTAAAATTGGAAGCCAGATCCGCCTTCAAGATCCCCCGAAACTTGTCAAACCAGAAGTTATTGAGGTCGTCGGAAGTGTCACACCAGCGACCGCGGAACAGAAAGTTAGGGTCGATTTGTCGCTCGAACAAGAGATCATCCTTACGGCGTCGCCCCTGACCGACAAGAATGGACGCTTCAAAGCTACATTCCTGCTCAGGAGTAACGATGACGAGTCGCCGTCAATCTCTCGGGCTGCAAATGATCTGCTGTTTTCCTCTGCAACACCACGTCAGCAAATCTTTAATCTTGTATTCCAGGGTCACATTGTGAATGCCTCGACATTGGCGCCGAGCGATTCAAATATTGTTCACTTCGAACACAAGGTCTCTATTCCAGACACCCCAGAAGGTCCGAAATAGTCGGGTACAGAATGATTATTTCGCTTTCGTACTGTCAAATACAAATTCTCAATGTATTGAGGTTTATGTTCAGTCTTTACCGTCTTCTTTTAGTACTAGTATTTGAGCAAGACAAATTAATTAGTTTGAACTCAATTAGTTTGATTTAGCAAAGTACCAACTACATTACCTGTTGTTTTCTCTCATCAGAACTATGTGCCACAATATAAACCAACTGCTCGCTGGAAAAGTCGGAAAAGGCCATTTACATGGGGAGGCTGTTTTGCAGCCGGCGCAGTTCCACGTGCTGAATCTGGGCATTCAATTTCTTCGGTGGTGGCCTCCTAAACACATCCACACTGTAGCCACCGTTGTGATGATTCCCCCAACAATTCCTACAATGATTCCTACTATTTCAACCTTTGTCAGACCTCCTCCACCTTTTCCGCCCGTCGCGGGATTATCGGCACCATTCTGTGTTCCGCTGCTAACTGTAGGCCTCCGTAAATCAGCAATTTGTTATTTCGCACTTTCCATTGGCGCTATGCATGAAATAACATACTTTGAATCGGTGTTATACACTGTTGCTACTGTCATAGCAGGAGCAGCTTGTGAGACGGACTTGATTGCAGTAACCACAACTACTGGCACGTCTGTTGATGAAAGGGTCCTGATAGATGTGACAAGAGTTGATTGCGAAAGTGCAAAGAAATATCTCGCGGGTAACATTGGCGCCAAACAGAGCAGTCGTAATATCCCCCACGGCTGTACTTTCGTTCCTGCAGATTTGATTATGAACGTCGCAGTAGCAGTAGTGGTAACTGGGGGCTGCAATGTTCCCACGTTTGTAATTACCCCAGGATTCGATATTGGTGATGTCCCGGTGGCAGATCTCCCAATGCCGCTCAGTGACGTCGCCACAGGTGTGCCAAAGGTTAACGGGCTGGAGCTTGTCGACGCGTCTACTGTCAACGTACTAGTATATGTATAGCCAGGTATCGGATAACCGTGAGAAGCGCAATACCTATTGTAGATATCTATTGCCTGTTGAACGTCGACGCTTGAATCCTTCCCACAGTCCGTGATAACAGCATTAGTGATAAGCTCGTAGGCTTTTGGGATTAGATCGGATCGACAAACGCACTATCGAATCCTTACTATTAGATATAACGTATGCCAAAAGCAACTAAGTAGTGGAAACCTACAGATATCACTTTACAACCCAATTCATGGACGGAGCCGGCTGAAGAAGCTGGGTTGTACGCATACTGCGCGCATGCTCGTAATGTAGAGGGACCACCGCCAGGGGTCTTGCTGAAGTCAATGTCTCCATCGGCGGCCCACGCCGCGGTGATGAGTTGAGTTAAAAACACCCAAAATATAGGCCGGGTTCGCATGTTGAGTATAATGATCGAACAAGATGCAGTGACAGCGATGAGAGACAAGATTGCTGGTGGCTGAGGCTTGCTTTTCAGCCTGTCCCAGCCTTGGCCTTACCGTATGTATGTTCATGGACATGATTTCTGGGGCATCTAATAAGGCTTGAACCATTGTCCAAAATTCAGGAGAATATTAGGTTCTCATAGTGTTCATTGTGGGAAAAGTGTAAAGGTAAAAATAATTTACCTATCTTCGAGACCTGAGAAGTCAAGTTTAAAGAGATCGCCGCTTAGCTAAGCGCCCTCTAACCCTTCTACACGTGACCTGTATTTCTGCTTTTTTATTCACATACGGCAATTATTCCGATTCGAAAGTTCATTGTTGTCAAAAATTGTCGAAACTAGCAGTTTATTGTTAATTATTAATGGCATGCTGTAGTATCTCCACCATATTACCACTCCATCTCTTTACTCCCCACTTACAACTTTAAGTGCACCACCACATTCCAAACAAGAATCATGTGAGGCCAGTTCCTCGGAGCCCATGATAAACTTGTACTCCCCAAAGACACGACATATAAGTGTCAGATTCAAATTTGCAGTCGACGAGTCGTTAGTTTTGAGTGTACACACAACTCCCGGTTTATACCCAATCACTCCATCGCAAAAGCCGCATTCTTCTTGACATCCGGCACAGTTAACGTGAACTCTGAAGCTATAATGACCGTGAACGTGACAGTTGATACTGACAGTTACCATGGGGGTCTGTTCCGTTGGATGGGATATGTAGGTGACGTTGCACGTCTTTCCGGTGAGACTGAAATCCGCATTTAATTTGTCGTTAGGAGGTCCGTAGAGTGTCGGGCTCTCAGAAAGCGGTAGTGCGACTTCATCAAAATGCATGTAGTCTTCCTCGTAGTCTTCATCGAGGGGCCATTCGGGATCGAATAAGACCCAAGGAGGACAGTCTAAATCGCCGCTGGTGATGATGATGACAGGTAAAGTGACAGATTGGATTTGAGACGACATTTTTTCAACCCAGTTGGGACAGGTTTTGAGATCCTAGTCATGAAAGTCTTTAGAAATATGAGAGTCTGCTAACAGTTAATCTACTCAATTTAAAAACAATGTGCATTGTTCACGCGATTGTCTTTGACGGATTCAACAACATAACCTTTGTCAGTTTATGGTTGACGTGAACCTTTCTGAACAAAGAACACTGTTATTGAGGCTTAGCGAGATTTCAAAATGGCGTTATGTTCCTTCTAAGAAACTTTATTCGATGAAGGGTTAGGCTCTTCAGGATAGCGAGTCGCTAAATCGTGCCTGGTACGCATTCACCCTAAGGCAATCGGTTTAGATTCTATTCCCATCGAGAGAATATCAAGTGTAATATCTCTCTTTCCGGTTTCTGAATGGTGTTAAACATTTGCTATTAATAAATTTCTGCCTACACAGAATTTAGAAGACAAGAAACAAAAATGCTAATTGCAATCGATACCAGAACACGGTTAACTGATGTGGTACTGATACATTAACTATTCTATGTTTTTGAGTTTTTAATGCGCTTAGGTAGACACTTTTTTCCCCAAATTTCAATTAGGGTTGGAAATACCTAAAACTGGTTGAGAATGAAAACGTCAAACTTTGTAAGCATCGAAATCAACTTAATTGAAAACAACATCGACTGTCAGTCATTGTCTCCGTCATGATGCATGGGTCAAATCACATGTTTTTCAGCTCCGTGAGCTGCATACAACCCCTGCACTCTGGACGCATCTCAACATGACAAGGCTAGAAAGTCCTCAGATATAATTTTACATCACTTTGATTTTTTTGTAATGCTAATTTTACTGCTCAAAATGGCTGTATCATATTTCCAGCCCTATATACGTTTTGGCTTCCCATCATCTGAGCTGGGGACTGGGTTTGACGACGAGACTAGCTGCCAATACTACAAGGCTCTACAGTACACGGGACCGAGCGGTACACAAACACGAGATGCGAAAGGAACCCTGGATACTGCTTTGATGCTGAAGTGGTTTGGAGAGGTTGGTTCTGTGTTGATTAACTGAGCAAACATATTTTGACACAGCCAGAAACATTCTGCTCAAGCCGGAAATAATTTGGCGGTCGCAGACGAGGCTTTCAATGGAGGTCTTCGACTACTGTACGGTCCAAATCAAACTTGCACATGAGGTTGGTGGGCTAAATAATGGTGCTAGATTCGGTAATTGCGAGTACGATATCAAGACGAAATATCGCAAACTACCGTTTAGCGAGAACGACTTCACTTATCTCGCAAAGCATCTTCAGCTCCCACAGCAGTTTCTACCTGCAATGAGAGTATGGACGTGCTGTTCATTCAAGTTCCTTTGCGTTCCTACGAATTGTGATAATTTTGCTCCTACTTTATGTAAGCTCCATATCCGAAACACGGGAATATGCACTGATGAGGAGTAGGTTATGTCTTCAAGACCAGTAGTTTTCAAATCGGGCACTATCACGTAGCCATAAGCTACGACGCGCTTAAAAACTTAACCTACGCAGTCCTTCTCTTGAAGCCGTTTCATCACCCTGCGAGCCCATTTGGCTTCACCGAACTTCTTAAAAACCTCAGCACATCTCCTCTTTCCACTCATCCGCTACTTTTGCCAATTCTACTTGCTGAGCTTAGTATGGCAATTTCAGATCAGAGATTTCTATGGGCTGATGCAGAAATTCATCAACTCGAACAAGAAACAGGACAACATAGCTGGACTGACCGAGTGATGGGCGATCCAATGAGTTTGGATTATACTAAGGCAACGAAGACTGTGAATTTTGTGTCTAGAAGTTTGGCGGTGGAGAGTATGAGAATTAAAGAGCACCTAATTACATTTGCTTTTATTGCCAAGGAAATTGATTCGTTGGCTGTAAACGGAGTAGCTGATGTCAAAGAAAGGGGTGAGAAACTGAAGGAAATTGTCGCCTATCATGTAAATACATGCGAGCACTTTTTGTTACGGGCCGAATTTCAGGAGAAGAAGGTAAAAGCTCTAACCGCGGTGGTAAGTTTCCCTACACTGAAAAACAAGTTGTCAAACTCTGACATGCTGTCCAGGTCTACCAATTCATGACGCAAAAAGACTCGAAAGTAAATATTGAGCTTGGAGAAATGACCGCAACGATTGCACGCGAAAGCAAGAAAGACAGTTCGGCCATGAAAGCTATTGCTGTGTTGACGATGTGCTTTCTACCTGGTACATTTCTTGCTGTAAGTCTCTACCTTAGCATTGATTTTAGTTTGCACCTCTTGCAAAGCAGCTATTTTAACCACTCATCTAGGCACTTTTTGCAATACCTGTCTTCAACTGGGATGAACCCACAGGTCCAGTCGTAAAGGATAGCTTCAAGTTCTATTGGACTATCGCAATACCGCTAACTGTGGGTGTTCTGTTAATCTGGGCAGCATCGGTCTTATTACCTTGGGCAGCATGGAGTTCCCGATTTAGGAACATAAAAAGAACAAGACATGGTGATCTTGAGACGGCCGATGATAATAGATGGAAAATACAATGATGGGAGACACAGCTTTGAGAATAAGAATCCCATAAACTAGACAGGTGTAATCTTGGTGGCTGTAGCTATTGACTGTTGGACTTCATTCTAATTTCTGAATTTAAATAAATCAATCCATCATTTCAGTTCGTTTTTTTCTTGACTAAAACTCCTAAAGGTTATGATCATAATCCGATGTTCTTCCCATCAGTTCTCCTAGCCAGATTCCCTTCAAATATACCCCATCTGATTTCCAATATTCGAAAGCGCCTGTCACCTAGCATCAATGTTCCTTGAACCCTCAACTACGGCTTCTTAGATTTCGATGCTCTGAATAAGTGTCTCTTTTTCTCTTCTCTCTCCGCAATCACCTTAAAATTCGCAGTCGCTTCATGTGCCATATCCACCCCTTCGGCAGAGTGACTAAAAAGACCCTTTTCACAAAACTTGCAGTTCCTATCCGGCTCTACGATGTATTTACCAAAGTGCTGAACATCCCAACCTGCTGAACTTTCCTCGCAGCCAGAAGTCATCCAGACCCGCGGAACGCTTTTATCGTACTTGAGCTTGTAATCTTTATGGCCGTTTCTAGCGAGTCTATTGGTATGAAAAGAAAGCTCACCAGACGGTTTTGTGATCTTTTCTTTACTCCATCTTGACTCTTCGAATGTGTGTATACGGACATCGCCAGGGTATGCTGGGGGCGCGTCTTGACTTGTGTTCTCAGTATTTGTGGAGCTGATATGGGCTTGGTACTCTGGGGGCGATTCTTCGTTCATCTTTATCTTAATATTGGCTATTTTGCTAATCAAGGGTTTCTGCGTAGGTTTCGGTCAACATGATTCGCCACTGTATCCCTGCTGAAGACCTACAAAACTGAAGCGATGGAAATCTGTGAAGCTTTTATTGATTTGACGATCTTTATATAGTATTCAAGACAGGATATTGCAGTTCTTTTTGGTTTCACTTTTTCTATGGTAAACGGAAGGTTTGAAGAAATCGAGCAATTTATACTGGATGCAGAGGGCTTGTTCATAAATTTTAAAAAACCGTCGATTCTGAAAAGATCTATGAATATTTAGAGTTACTGTATATGCTCCTTTCCTTCGTTGAGTCAAGCGTTCATTTGTTGTGCCATTCAAAGATTTTCTTCACCTAACAAGACATATCTTACCAAGCACTTAGAGCCAATTAATGATCTCCATACGAATCCAAATAAAACACCAATGACTTGAGTATGAATCCTGAGGATGTTCTAGGTTCTCGTTATATACAAGCTGGCCAGGGCCGTCAATAATTCATATTTCAGTTTCCACGGTGTTGTTGTTTGGAATTCTAGATCACGTAACACGTGTGACATAGGTAGTTGATGATTCTACTTGAACTCACTACAACACCTCGCCTTTGACATGATTATTTCTTGGAAGAACAGTCTCCATATATATAATCTAGTCACAACTTTAAATTGGTCCCTAGCAGTACATCCTGAATTTATTTGTAACTGTTCATACTCCCCAAAAGTACTGGTTTATACATCATAACTTCGTTAGAGTCATTTTCAACCTATGTATCTCAGCTTCAACGAGATCGCCAGCGAAAGCAGTTCTCGCCTTTGCGACCACTCGAGAAACAATATATCACGAATGACATCAAAGTGCCAATGCATGCAAATCAGTGACACTCACGCTCGTCGGTGAATTATTTGGTGTATCCTACATGAATATATTCCATCGTAGTTTTAAAATGTCCATATTCCTGGTTTCATGTCTTGCGAATTTCAGAGAAACATAGAACTAAGCGTTGAAGAACTGTATGCACAGGCTACTGAAAGTCAACGACGTTTACCAGGTATGTCCGGCATTTGTATTTCAAGTTTGCTCCACTGTCACTTGTTGCGACCTCGTTCCTTGCCTAAATCACATCACTTCGGCCTACGTCTACGCTCAGAAATATCCTCCAACCATTTTATAATATCCGAATCCTCCATCCTATAAGGGCTTTCACTCCTTACAATCCCCAAAACATGACTAGTCACATTCGAGAATTCCTTCAATTTCTCATTTAGCTCTTTCACCACTTCCTTATCAGCCTTATGATTCAATAATAATTTCCCACAAGGCAGGCAGCTCTGTAGCTTGGGGTCGAAAAAAAACCCAGGAAGGTCATGGGCACTCCATGTATTCTTGTTCTTGCATTCGTAAATGATCTGTATGACCTTCTCCGGACCATTATCATTACATGTGAAAAGAAGATTTGTGTGCTTGCCACAGCAGGTTCGACTGATACCGACTCATTATTGACCACGATTCTAGGTGAAGCGTCCTTATCTACGTGGGGGTTGTGGGGTACAGGTTCGGAGATCTTGACGAGGGAAGACTGTCGTTCGGGAAGTGGCTTCTCTGTTGAGCTAGGCTGGCGAGCAGGATGTGGTGTGTTTGCTCTATCCATGAAGACTACACGCAGAGATTTTACAAACGTTTCTTCTTGGATGCAATTATTTTTGAATGCAAAGACAGGAAGATTTCTTTTAATTGCACAGTGCTGTAGATCAAGATATTTCTCCAAGGACATCGCACAGAAGAATAATTTATAGAGGATGACCAAAACCCAACTCACACATATGGACATTCTTTGTGACATTTTAACACTTTTTATTCATAACAACACACTCATACCATGCAACACGGATCAAAGACAGCAAATCAAATAACAAGACCGAGTCACGATAATGGCACAATGACTTGAAGATCGCAGTCAATGATTTTGTCCCCTGACTGACATTTCAAAAGGATAATCTAATTTCGAACCTTCATTCTAAAATATGATTGTGAACCCATATTGGCCGACTCATTTACTCTCGTGGCGGGCCCAATTTTGACTACGTCGATGAGATATGAAATCTGACATGATGATTTACGATACGCAGAGACAACGTTCATACCGTTAATTTAACCTTGTGATTAATATCTAGTTTACTGATATGAACTCTGATGATAACCTTGATTTCTCTCTTCCTCAAGTTTCAACAAGAGGTGCTCACAATTGTGCACTTTTGCTTCTGAGGATTAACGACTTTTATGCATGTATCTCATATGTTTATACTTTTGCCTTCGCTATAGTCTCCCACAATCTTTCTTGTTCCCGTCATTCATATCCTCCCCAAAAGTACAGTAATCAAGTCCTAAGTCCCAAGTCTCAAATCTCAAATCATACCCTCACACCCCAGAAAATCATCGGTCCTTTGTACCACGTGGAATAAGGGCCTCAGAAGAACCATCCCGCCCATCCCAACTATCAACGCGACGACCATCATCCGCGATCTCTTCAAACTTAGCTGTCGCGCGTCCCGCTTCGATTTCATCTTTATCGGATTTCAACAGGTGTTGGTCACACATTCTGCATTTCTGCTTCTCGGGATCAACGACATGGCCAGGAGACTCGTGTTGTTGCATTTGTATGGTTCTTGAGCAAGTATATTCAAGTATTATTTTGTCCTCTGTCTTATCATACCTCAAACGCACATCTTCGTGAATGTATGGTTCATTATGGATGTGGCCTTCTAGAGTAGGGTTGATGGTGTATTTGATATATTCGGGCTTGCCGGAACGTTGAAGAGCAGGGTTCGTCTCGGAACTCGTTTTTGTTGCGTTTTCAGTCTTCTTGTTCTTCTTAGACTTTCCCAAAGCACTCAATAATCTTGAAGTAGGCATGATGAAGCTTTCGATATACGCTGTGAAAGAACTTGGAGTTTCCCTGCTAGCATAGTTTTTGAGTGACGATGTAATCTTTTCTATATTGCACAGATCTTGTTGAAGATGTTCTCTCGAAAAGAAATTGAAAAAGAATTTATACCCAGTACCCAAGACCCAATTCTCACACATTTTCGTTCTCTATGACTTCTAACCCCCTTTGTCCGTGACAACATACTCACTTCCCAGATTTTGGAAACTCACAACACTTCATCACTCAAGAAAGTTGAACACTCACCAGATTTGACTCCATCATATCGTCTATGCAAATCACAATAACATTTGAGCAACCCCAGGTATATCAGATGACTAACAAAAGAAAAATTCCATTCATTCTTCCCGGATGAATAGATAAGATTGTTGGCGTGATGTGAATGCAATGGAAGTATGAAAACATCGGATGAGTGTGCCAGGCGACGGAAAAGGATGTTTACTATGTCCGCGTGGAGCTATGCAATGATCATGAAGATAGCGGTTTCAGGTCTTGTTCCCAAAATGACCGTGTTCCTTGAAAAATCTTTTCGAAAGGGCGATATGATCAGATGCTTTTTTCTTGGAAGGCGAAGTTGAACTCATCATTGGTATTCTTTTTCTTGAACGAACAGTGTCAGATAGAAAGCTCAAATTTTTCATCTCGATGTTAGTAAGTGGCATCACACAATATGTCTCACATTCAATGCCATACACAGTACAATTACTAAAACACATAAAAAGATTGTATTAATCTAGAATAGTATCTAGGAAAAAGTAATATATCTACAGTAACGATGAACCAAAACTCCTCCACTCACGCCCCATATTTATCGTTCCGTTCATCCACCACATCTACTATTTCATCTTTGTAGGACTCGTTTAAATGGCCCGGCCGTCAAAGAAACGTCGATAACTCTTGTCATATATCTTCTTGAACTTAGCTGTTGCCTCTGCAGCTTTCTGCTTATCAACCCCAGAACTCAACAACGGTTTAGTGCACATGTCGCATTTCTCCAGACCTGGGTCAACGACATGGCCCTTAGATTTGTTCTTTCTGTCAGATCTATCGCTATCTTTATCGCATTGTTTTGCCGGGCAACGATACGTGGCGTGAACTTTATCATTCGATTTATCGTATCGAAAGAAGATAGTGCCGTGGAGACCGTCAGTGGGAGTGATATCAAATGCGTTGTCGTCGAGGAGATAGGGACCAGTTTTCTTTTCCGGCTGGTACTCGTCAGTTACAGGTCTCATGTGGTCGTGAAAATATCTATAAGTTTCACCGAAGCTGGGACATACCTTATCAACGGTTGAAGAGCTAGAACCCTCCTTAATCCACTTCTCCATTTCTTCTCCGATGAGCGCAGGCCTCTTGACAGGAGGTTGTCTAGACATGGCCAGGTAGCTTATGAGTGTCGAGTATCAGCAGGTATATCTTATTCGAGGCTGGTCTTGTTGGTCTTCAAGATGTGGACGATTTCTGTTGAAAGTGTTTTCTGGAAGCACAGAGGGCGAACGAAGAATTTATAGGGAACAGCTGAGTGTCAGGTTACTCATGAGCATAGCCAGTGTTGTCTCTGTGACTTCAAATGCTCTTTGTAGTTGGAGGAATGCACACTCATCAAGGCTTTGAGTCCTCTTGAGTGAGTACATGTGTCTGAAGATGAGTGTGTAGAGATGTCAGGGTCGAAAGAAACACCAGGGACGACAAAAGACGGGAATCTGAAACAACATAGGATCGACACATGTGCTATAAGCCAGTGACCGCATGCACGGTACGATTTGAGTCAGGGCTAAATTATCGTTCAAAATCAAAGTGGTGAGCAAGAGGAATCTAATTAAATCAATATCAAAACAAAGAAACCGCAGAGTCCAATCCCAAAGCTATTACGCAGATGACTAGTAACGGTTGCTCCAGATATCTGGAATGTTGGAGTCGCCACAGCCCCCGACGAAGTTGAATCTCCTGTTCCTGCTGCATTTCCCGAGGTGTTCCTGGATGCAGTTACAAGGCCGGTAGTAACCACTGCAAATGTTGGCGAAGCTGATGCCGGTCCAGGAATGTTAGTGGTTTGAACAATAGCAGCAGTCGTCTGCATCAGAGCCACTGTAGTTGATGTGCCAGCAGCCACTGACTTTGAAGATGTAACGGAACCAGAAGGCTGGATCACTGTTGCGGATTCGAGGGCACTGGCACTGGTCGATGGCCCTGCTCTTGACGAAGTGGGGGAAACGACCGCAGAGGTGACGACGGCAGTGGGGGCGTTTAGCCAGACGGAAACTACACATTGCGACGCCAACTTATTGTCCACGAATTTTCCGTTTTGCTTTGTTGGTGTTAAGCTGAGGGTGTAGGACGTAGAAAAGCTACCTGCAGCCCACGCGATGATGCCGAGATATACATCAGAATTTTGGTTGATAAAGCTGTTCTGTGCACAGAATGCAGTGAAGCACTAGGAATTTTATTAGCACGTCTAAATCAAATTAAATAGCAAAATACAGAAGGCATACCGAAGCCGTGCTCCCAGCGCCTGTCTCACTAACAAGACCTTTTCTCCCATTTTCTCTCAAGAATTGTGCCACACTTGCAAATGCTTCAGTGTTGTCAGTCGTACACTCGACATGGTTTCCCGAATTATCAACATCCAAGTATTTATGGATGTCAAAGATGAGGCCGTTTGTCGTTCCATCGGGATTCTTGACGACGAGCAAAGCTGCCCCACTTCCGTTGGCAACGAACTTTCCAGCACTTGTGAAATCATTGCCTGGCAGAAGAATCATCTGCGATGTTGCTCCAACATTTCTAATCGCTGTAACGGCTGCTTGACATGAGGTGGCCCATGCGATAATATCAACGTCATGAGGTTCGTTCATGAGTCCGAAGATGACCTTCTCATTAGCCTTGTATTTTATGGCTAATTGCTTCCATATATCAGCAAATTGATCATTCGTTGGGCCTCCATCTTGGCCAATAATTTTCCCATTCCACCTTGCGAAATTGTGTAGATCAATCGCGCAGTATGCTCCCGTTGCAAGACAAGCTTGCATGAGTTTATCGTACTTTCCCATATTTGAACTGTCAAGTGTACCACCAACTATTCAAATCAACTTCGTCAGTATGAATCGCTGAGTGCTCATCTAGCAATACTAACGTTTGTTGTTCAAGAGAAATTGCCATGAGACAGCTAGAACGAGTCAGCGACAAGGCCTTCATCTCAGCGAAATCCAACGCACGCAATCTGAAAATATTCATTTGATCATCCTTGACAAAATGCTGCATTTGGCCGGGTCCATCCGAGAGAGGAGGAATTGCAGAACCTGTCGGGCATGTTCCATCTATCTCACAACCAAATTCAAAGCCAGCAATATTCATCCCCTAAAAGAAGTCAATCGCGAGCAGATTACATTTGATCGAAATGAGAGCAGTACCATAAATTGAACTTTGGCCGCCACAACGCCAGCGAAAAAGAGTAACTTAAATAACATGATGACAAAAAGTAGCGAGTGTAAGTAGGAAAGTAGAAGAGAAGGTTGAAAAGAACGAAAAAGAGTGGAAGTATATCCTCGAAATCAAGACTCGCGGTCGGTCGCACTGCGACTTTCGCGTTCATCTTATGGGAGACGCGCTTGGAGCACTCCTAGGGGCTTCATCTGATGCACGAATTTTTTGCATGATGTTCTGATCTTCTCAAGGTTCGTTGTAACCGAGCGCCAAAATAACGAGATTCTCATGTGTCCGCATTGTTGTTGTGGGGAAGAATGGACGACGATGCGACAATTGATGTTTAAGATTCTCGAGATGGAGGGGCAATCACGTGATAGTCGCCCTAATCTTTTATAGGAATGGTCTTGAATCTCTTTTCAACATCCTCTCCTTCTTCGAGCATCCACAACCTCTTTCCTTCCTTTTTCTTGGAAACATCGCAAATTTGCGCAAATACAACCCACGTGCTGTCGAGCTAGAACAGAGACTGAGAACGTCACTCAAGGCTGGAAAGCCAAGCTGCAGGTCACCCACTTTGTCGCCATCTTTCAGTCCGCAATTCTGCAGGAGAGCCAGCGATGTAAGCCAATGAGATGAAGCAACAGCACAACGTGGCTTTGCGAGATCAACGACTATGATTTACAGCACGAATCTGATCGGATTGGAGTTCTACAACTTTGAAGAAGGATGATGTCTTTTATGGATTACTATTTTCAAGTTCAAGATTTACTGTTGTTGTTTCTAATGAAAATGTATTCCCAGGGAGGGTTACATTAGAGTATGTAAGTACCTGGAAGAAAGCATATTCCGTGCAGCTTTCAATCTCGAATAACCCCGGGTTTTCAGGGACCATGAACACACGATTGGCCAAGATCGCAGGAGCAATCAATCCCTCGTGCTTGGATTCGCCACTACCAGGGCAAGTAGTACATCAGCCGCATACAGATATATCGACCATCCTCTTTGGGAAATGGCTTGCATGTTAGCTATAAAGAGTCAAGAATGTCCCATTCATAAAATACTCTAGGACATCCATTTCTATTTGGCTCATAGTAATGATGTTTTTCTTCAAGGCAGCCGCTGCAGTCACATTGCTCGCTGGAATAACTTCAGCTCAAGTAGCGAAGACTCTCTGTGGTGGAAAGAATTACACTTATGACTCTCTTGCAGGGTACGGATTGGTACCGAGTAACGCTCGAGGTTAGTGTTCAAGAATTCTATATCTATATCTCAATGTCTTTCCGAAAGTGAAAAAAGAACTCCACATTCGTTGATGTACTGACTCAAAATAGACAAATTCGGTGACACTCTAGGCGGATGGGGTTCAGCTATTGCACTCGATAGAGCACAATGGAAAAAGCTCCCGGATGGAAGCTACACTGGTATCCTCTATGCTTTGCCGGATCGAGGATGGTGAGTAAAGTCTGTCCTTACCCTTGCTTGAGAGTTTTGATTATATGACCGCGATTTTCTATGGCCTCAAGCTGAACCCAGTCACAGGAATACACAAGGCACACTAAACTACCAGTCACGTATCCATAAGTTTACTATCGCTTTCAAGCCTGCCCCGGATGCCACTGTTACAAAACCTGCTGGAAACAACTTAGTTTTCACATATGTCGACAGTTTACTCCTCTTCGCACCAGACGGAGTCACGCCCACCACAGGTCTAGACGCCGATGTTAGCGGCCATCTCTCTTACCCAGGCTTTCCAGATCTTCCTGCTGCGACTATCGTGGGAGATGGGTGGGGAGGACCTGGACCAGGTGGCAAACGTCCTTCTGTCGATGGCGAGGGATTAGCTCTTGGTGCAAATGGCAGTTTCTGGATATCTGATGAGTATGGTCCATACGCCTATCATTTCGACAGTAACGGCAAGATGCTTGCTGCCATACGCCCAAATGATGCCAGTATGTACTCATCAACACACTTTGTTCTGCTTGATTGTTAACATGACTAGTAATTCCAATGCGCAATGGCACCGAGTCCTTCTCAGCAGACGCAGCCGATAATCCTACAGGTCGCTCAAACAACAGAGGATTCGAAGGCATGGCCATAACCGGAGACGGCCGAAACCTCTATCTCCTATTACAAACCGCCGCAAACCAAGAAGGTGGACTCAAGAACCCATCTCGTCGATATGTCCGTCTCGTAAAATACGACATCTCCGTCCCCTCCAAACCTCGATACGCCCGGGAATTCGTCGTCCCACTACCGTTCGTCGACGCAACCAACTCAAAAGTAGCAGGACAATCCGAACTCTTCAACATCCAAGACGGCTCATTCTTCGTTCTTTCCCGTGACTCAAACGCTGGACATGGAGCAGCCTCATCGGAATCGCTGTACCGTCATATCGATATAATCAACATCGACACCGCAACAGACATCAAAGGGAGCACCTACGACTGCGCAACCTGCAGCATCGCCTCCGCGAAAGGCGTGCTTAAACCGGGCATCACACCCGCCGAATACTGCCCTTTCATCGACTTCAACCTCAACTCCCAACTCAACCGTTTCGGTCTCCATAACGGCGGGGCTCAAGACGCGAACCTGCTTAACGAGAAGTGGGAGAGTATCGGCATGGTACCTGTAGATGGATTGATTGGAGATGATGATGAGTGGTTCGTGTTCAGTGTTAGTGATAATGATTTTATCACGCAGGATGGTGCGATGCATTTTGGGCAGTTGCCGTATAAAGATCCGTCGGGGTATAACCTTGATAGTCAGGCGTTGGTTTTCAAGGTTAAGTTGCCGGTGCATTCGAGGCCTTTTCCGAGAGGTGGTAGCTAGATGGGAAGTTCGCAAGGATAAGACTATGTATCTAGTACCGTTGAAATAAAAATCCGAGTACCTTTCAACACTTTGAGTCATTTGAATATCCCGGAATTGTCGATTGCGTGTTCCACGTGTGCGAAAAGAAAATGTTGACATGATCTAGGATACCTCTCAGATTGAACACGTCATAACATTTGAGTGGTATGAAGAATGATTGATTCATCTCGTATTTCATTGAGGAGCTCGGTCTCTCGGACATCAATCATATCACGTAATAAATCGACTAAACTTTTGCACACGAATCTCACGATTATCTCTGCTCTGATCTATCCTCTCCACATCACTATCACCACTAGTCTCCAGCACACCTCAAAACAAGAAAGTCTCATGCCCATCCCCAACTTTCTCCTTCTTTTCCTCTACCTCGACAAACCTAGCTTTGAACCGGTCGACTACGGCTTTGCCATACTATATCTTATTAGCCGTCACTTTTCTCAATATACTTCTTACCTTTCACTACAAATCTCACCGGCAATGATGGGGAGAAAATGCTGAAGGGATGATGTAGGTGGTATAGGAGGAGGAAAACACTCACAGCAGGTCCCAAAGGCGGACTCGGAATCGTCGAATCCACCTAAATCATCAGCTTCTATTTCCATCAGAGGAAGAATTTAAATCTCACCCGATACCATCCCACCCCCCTCACACCCTCCCCCGCCTCACAAGCTTTAATCATCTCACCTACGTCCTCAGCACAATAACCTCCTCCGCACACCACCGCTTTGGCGGGTGTGGTCTGTAGAAGACTCGGTATGGTGGATTTTGCGGAGGGGAGGGAGAGGAGTGTTGATATCACTAATTATTGTAAGTCATCATGACAATCACATTCGAATTCGAGAAACGGGAGATTGAGATGAGGTTGAAAGGGGGGTATAGTGGGTGTAGGGCTAACTTCTAACAGAAGATTATGAAGGAGAGCGGGGAAGATTGATATTGAGGCTTTTAATGGTACAATGTGTATGGAGGGAACGAGTGAAGGAGGAAAAAGGGGAGGGAATACCATTAAATTCTGGTTTTAGGCCTGCGGTCACACCTGCTGCTATTTGTGCGGTTTTTCCGCAGAGAATTACTGGTATTGCGGACATGTTTTTGGTTATGAAATATGAGGGGTACAGAAAGGATCAGAGGGGGTTATGTGGTTCTATGAGGTAGGATGCGAGATATATTGAGTGAATGCTAGATGAGGGGATGTTGGTGTTGGTATGTTGTTGGTTGTGGATAGAAGCTGGGGGTGTGAGGTCGGCGTCGGGCTGGATCGGACCGATTATGATTCATGTGAACGGGAGTTTGAATTAAACGTCCCAGTATCGTCAGTTGAAGGTCTCGATTATTTAGTGCTCATTAGCGGGATGTTCACTAAGCCACGTAAGATGGATTATAGTTTACCTGCGATTTTGTTAAATATTCTTTTGACTTTTTTCACAAAAGACTTTGGCGTACTTGGCCGAGTTTCTCAAAAAAAGTCAAACCGAATCGCACAATCATTATGCAATTAGTATTGTGAGAGCTCTGAGAGCTTTCTGAGTAAGTAGGATTATATGGTACTTTATCATAATATCGAAATTCACAGAAACAATGTAGTTTGAGAATTCGTATATACGTGTATACTCCTACTCAAAACACGACCCGAAGATAAAGACGAAAGCAGAGGTCCTTTCCAGTATCCCGGTAAATTGAGATGCTATGATTACTTCAACTAAGAAATGTTATATTATCTTAATGTCAAGAAACCCTTTTTCTTTGATAATTCTGTGATAGTTGCTCTCGTGCCATTGCCCCACTTTTCATACAAAACAGGGGTCCGGTGTCAACAAATCTCATAAACATCTTGAACCTCACTCACTCACTCAAAGTACTGGTATCATCGCAACCCCATCAACCTTCAACCTCTCTCATACACAAACCATCCATGGCCCTTCCCTAACCCATCACCATGTCCCTCTCATCACGCACCCTCCGCAACCTCCCCTCCATACCACGACGCCTCCATCCCTCCACACCACGCCGGCGACACAACAGCACATTCGAATCGAAACCCTACCGACCCTACGAACCCCCCTCACCAAAACCCGCACCCTCCCAATGGACGCCCAAAGCCGCGCTCGCGCTCGGCTGCGCCTTAAGTTTCGCTTTCACAGCCGGGAAAGCGTATCAGAAGATGCAGCAGCTGAATGTGGATTACGACCGCGATGATAAATTTAGAGCGCCGCGGTATGCGAGTGTGAAGGAGATGGAGAAGGTATGTGTCTAGTCTTTGATATAAGAACAAATCAATGGGAGATGAAACTGACACGTGATCAGGCGATTTCCGAGATTGAAACTGTTCTTGGGAGAGACGCGATTAGTAGAGATGAAGAAGAATTAAAACAGCACGGGTATTCGGAGTGGTCGCCTGCTAATATTTCAACATTGCCTATTGCTGTTGTGTATCCGAAGTCTACGGACGAGGTATCGAAAATCGCACAGATATGCCATAAATACAAAGTCCCCATGACAGCCTACTCCGGCGGCAGCAGTCTCGAAGGCAATTTCTCCGCTCCTTACAGCGGGATCTCCATCGACTTCAGGGAGATGTCCAAGATCCTCGCCTTCCACGAAGAAGACATGGACGTCGTCGTCCAACCAGCCGTCAACTGGGTCTCGCTCAACACAACCATCTCCTCCTCCGGCCTCTTCTTCCCCGTAGACCCCAGCCCCAGCGCGCAAATCGGGGGCATGGTCGGCACAAACTGCAGCGGCACGAACGCGGTCCGGTACGGCACGATGAAAGATTGGGTTGTGAATCTGACGGTTGTGCTTGCTGACGGCACTATCATCAAGACACGTGGACGGCCGCGGAAGTCGGCCGCGGGGTATAATCTGAATGGGTTGTTTGTCGGGTCTGAAGGGACGTTGGGGCTGGTTACGGAGGTTACGTTGAGGTTGGCGGCGGTGCCGAGGGAGTGTGGTGTTGCGTCTTGTGTTTTTACTAGTGTGCGTGATGCGGCGAGTACGGCGTCGAGTATTATGCGTGCGGGTGTGCAGGTCGCGGCGGTTGAGTATCTGGATGCGACGCAGATGAAAGTTCTCAATGATGGGGCCTATACAGCGCCGAAATTCTGGAAGGAGGCGCCGACGTTGTTCTTTAAGTTCTCTGGATCCAAGGCGAGTATCGCGGCGGATATCAAGGAGGTTAAAAGTATAGTAGCTGCGCATAAGGGCAGTGATTTCGAGTTCGCGAGAAGTAAGGAGGAGGGAGATGTTATTTGGAGTGGACGCAAACAGGCGTTGTGGAGTTTACTGGCTGCGAGGCCTGAGGGGACGGAGTTGTGGACGACGGATGTTGCGGTGCCTGTTTCGAGGTTGGCGGATATGATTGGTATTTACCATTCCCTTTACTTATACACCCTATATCCCCCCCCTCTTCCTCTATATCAAACTGGACTGACAGGTATAACGCAGAGGAATCCCAAAAAGGCATCAAAGACCTAGGTCTCTTCTCCTCAATCGTCGGCCACGTCGGCGACGGCAATTTCCACGAGGCTATCATGTACCATCGTAACGATCCCGCAGAAACAGCTGCTGTCACCGAACACGTGAAGAAGATGACCCTGAAGGCTTTGGAGATGGAAGGGACTTCGAGTGTGAGTTGACTATGTCTTTCACTATTACTCCGCCCTCGGTGGCTTATTTCATTTCACACTTGAGCGACTCTTGCTATTTTGCGTGTGACGGGAATACTGATTATTACAGGGCGAACACTCCATAGGCCTCTTCAAAAAAGCAGAACTCCTACAGGAACTCGGCCCTGATACGCTGGGCGTCATGAAGAGTATCAAGGCGTCATTAGACCCGCACTGGCTCTTGAATCCGGGGAAGATATTCGATACACCAACAGCGACGGGTCGAGTTTGGAAATGGCAGCAGAAATAAAAGGTGGATCTAAAAATGTAAATGTAGGGAGTGAGTAGGCTAGTTATTGTATTTATCACAAGTTGATTCAGACAATGTACGCATGTCACTTTTAAGTAACCAAGATAATAGAATCCCAGCTGAACTAATTGACATGTTTGAAATCAGGATACGTCCTCGCACGCGACTTCATTTCAATAGATTTCCGCTTCACCTCGCTGTCTGATCACGCACGCCCAATATCAAGAAGTCGCCTACAGAATGCCATATCTACACCACACGTCACTCTTCCCACCGGAAAGAAGCCCCATCCAAGTAACCCAGGGCAGAATTTCCATTACCTTGTTCTCGATACAATGCTGTTCGCTAGTCAGGGTGTAGAAGGTTTGACAGGCCGGCTACTGGTTGTAATGGATTTTGGGACATCGGGGGTGCTGCAATAGACGATGTTTATTTGGTGCTGTGTGGGTCGTCGACATATATTATTATTTCATTATATTTCTCCATCTACCAACCAACGAGTCTTCTAAATCCCCACCTACGAAAAAACAGATGTGACAGACGAGCTACGAAGAATCCTTGGTATTTCGTTTATACGTACACCGCGCTACTGCCGCGGTAAGAGCACAGTATATCCGTCTAGCCTCCAGCGCACCCGCAAAGACATGCACGAACTTGGATTATTCTCTATTTTGTGTATCTCTGTAGCTTAACGCTTATCTCTTATATATATAACCATCATATTCTACTATCTAACTATTCTAATCCCCCGTCCCTAACCCAGAAACGCCTTACCATCCTTTGCACAGACAACCTAACGTCCGACAGCGCGAAGCAAATACCATTTTCTAAGCAAAATACCCAAATACCCATCTACCCAACAACCACCCAGCTAAACTCTCCCCCTGACAACAACTTCCTAACAAGAACATTCCCATCTCAAAAAAGAACCACGGCCATTCCCACCACCCCTCCCCTCTCATCTCCCCTTCCCACAAAGCCCTCTCTCGCCCAACCGACCAGCTACTCCCGTTATCTGACGCTTCTACAACCATGCCGTCTAGCTACCCCTTGACACCGACCACAACCCTACGGCCAACGACCCGCGCGTAAGATTGCTAGACCATGGAAAGAGAAAAGATACTTAAGTGTGATGAAGGGTAGGATGTATCCACGAGATGAATGGACAGATACCCCAAACACCTTAGCCCCTAAAAAAATTCCCGCTACGAAACCACATAGCCACCCCGTGGCGGGCCTCGTTAGTATTGTTACTGTACAAAAGCTACTTGGAATGGACCGAGGCGAGGGCGTGCTCTTGGTTGTGATGCCCATGTTTTCACTACTACAAAAGAACGGTGAGTTGGAAGCAATAGTATTCATCTCAGATTAAACACCCCCCTCTCCTCTTCCCTATCATCCTCATCTATCTACAACCCCCCTCTTCTCCTCCCTTCTTCCCCCGCCTACTTCAAAAAACTCATCAATCATAAAACCCCCCATCCTTCATCCCTGCCCAGATTAACCCCCCTCCACAAAAAACATCTTCATCCACAAAAACGTAACCGTCATCGTTAATTCATCATAAACATCATCAACCTGTCCAACCCATTCCATTCGATTCCCGTTCCACGCCAATCCCATCCAAACAAACGAAAAAGCAGATCTCGGTTGCCATCCCATATGTAAGC
Organism: Glarea lozoyensis ATCC 20868; assembly: GCF_000409485.1. Lineage (NCBI taxonomy): Eukaryota > Fungi > Ascomycota > Leotiomycetes > Helotiales > Helotiaceae > Glarea > Glarea lozoyensis. Next base: position 3,189,133 of record NW_007361002.1, on the reverse strand, counting down.
GTGTGTCATTTCACCTGTACACCCTACACCCTACACCCTGTACACCTTCGCAAGCCCCTCGGCATCACGTCGAATATTCAACTCTTAAAACCCCAATCCACCCCGCTCAATCTCTCAACAACGAAAAGAAAAAAAAGCGCAGACCAGCCAGCTCCGCCAAAAGCTTCAGCCAGCCACAAGAATCGAAGTAAAGAAACTTCCACATAGATATCCTCTGTGCTGTGTGCCCAAAAACGTAACAGTCATTTTGTCATAACACATCCCATCCCAGTCCATTCCAATCCAGCCCCCTAACAAAGGAAACAAAATGTCGAAAAGAAAAAAATGGCTTGTTGAAACCCCTTCTGTATGAAATATGCAAATGCAGATAAATGCAGCATTGGAAACCCCTCAAACCAAGTCAAAGAAAAAATCTATAAACAACGAGCAGAAAAGATTCAGCAGAGTATCATCTCATACTATCCTCCCTCTGCCGAATCTCCTTGAGTTTCTCATCCAGCCGCTCAAGCCGACTCTGCTGCTGACTCGGTCCGAAATCGAATGAGTTGATCGAATGACGACTCTGATGCATCGTCGCGAACGCACCTCGTCGGATCGTGGACTGGGAATCCTGAAACAATCTTCGAGGGAAAGTTTGATTCGGTCCGGTCTCTGTGAATGGGGAGCCGAGACGAGGAGGGTCGATGGTGGTGGGTGGGAGAAATGGTGAGTTGGATGAGGTGTTGAGACTGAGACCTCGAGAATGAGTTCGTGTCTCGTTTGGATTTAGACCAAGTTTACCGGCCAGATCGAACTCCGGTGGTGGCCGACGAAACACTCCAGAAAGATTCTGACGAAAAGCTTCATCACCAAGACTGAAACCACGCGATCTTACACGTCGTCTAGAATGACCTAAAGGTGTTCCAAAAAGCTTCTGGTCAAGAATGTTTGGTCGTGGCCCAGGGCCTGGAGTGACTTCATCATCTAACGAATACTGAGCACGTCTCTTTTGCGTACTATTCAACGACCTAGGCTGATCGAATCGAAGAGGCGAACGAAGTCTTGGCGCAGAAGTATCCGAGAGATGTCGTGGAGGAGATGGCCGTCTGTGAAGTTGCGAAGAACTTGGACCATATGTTCTTCTAATAAATGGGGAGCCTAACAGTCTACGAACCCTTGGGTCATCGAGATCAAAAATTGAGGCCGGAGGTTCGTTAACCGAAGGTCGAAATACGGATCGAGATGAAAGCTCGGTATTTGGCGTCGGACCTGCATCCTGAGCAAGACTAGCTAATGGTCCATCCGGTTGCATCGTCGAGGATGTGCTAGTCGCTAATGAAAGAGCAATATCCTTGGTGTTGAACGTCGATGCACCAGAACCAGACTCGGAAACTCGAGGCGAATCGTATGATTTAGCTCTAGTAAACGGCGTTGAATTCCGAGATTGGAAATGACGATGCCGTTGCACCGCAGTAGTTTCCTTTCTGCAAAGCTCTCGAAGATGACTTCGAGTTGCACCACTGGAATGTGGCCATTGTGCATAGAGTTTGGTAGAAGTTTCGGGGGTTGGTGTAAGACTGCCACTTTTATCTGAAATCTCAGATAGAGCCACTGATCTCATGTGGGAGCGTTGAGTGGTGGTTTGAGGCCCTTTCCAACTTCTCTTCGCTTCTCGGGCGACACGATGGCAAACACCCTCTGGTGGAACACCGTTAGCCCTGAATGGTGTGACTGTCGGATCCTGCAAGTACAGAACGTAAGTGGACCAAAGATGAGCGCTCATTGCTTTGGACCATGGCGCGTTCTTTCTCGTTTTGCTCTTCAAGTTCTGATTGAGAGGAGCAAATTCCACTGGTGCGCTAAGGCGAATAGAATTAAATTTAGAGCTGGCTTTTGATAGCGATGGCGACATTGATGGAAACTGAAAAGGGTCATCAACATCCGAGTCTGGACTCGTACAGCTTCCATCCTCAGACTGAGAGAGGTGTGATCGTGGACCACCGCTGTAGAATGAGTCATCTGAACATTCCGAAGCGGTCGACATTGCTGAATTTGGTCGGGGAAATTGATCCTCGTTTGAAGTAAATAATGAACCACCCATGGACCAACTAGGTCTTGAAGACTCCTGTTCCGCTACTGATTCGGGCTCCGGAGTCTGTGGCGGGAGGCCCATCCTGCCATAAGGCTGATGTGGAGCTAGGAGGAAAGAATTGCCGATAGGGCTCGCTTTTGAGTCTGGCATTTCCGAATCTTCCTCGAAAATATTCACATGCGGTAATGATGAAGGACCGGCAGTTGTTCGAGAAGGTAAAGAAGAGTGATTCACTTCAATCGTAGGTACAGGAACATCGGCAGCTGCAACCGAAGCCAGAAATTGTTCCGTCGGCGCTTGAAGATTTGAAATGTTCCGCCTCTTCACCCTCAAACGAGCAGGACGCGGTGCACATGGTGCTTGTAGTTCGTCTGCCATCGTCGTTGGTTCTGGCGTTTGTGGGATTCCTTCATCGTGATGGAAGCGGAAGTCTCTCGGAAGCGTCGTCGACGCATTTGACTGTTGATAAAACATTGTGTAGGTGGTTGACGCGCTGGAATGCTGTCGCAGATATGAAACCGATCTGATTCTGATGTAATGTCGTCCAAATTGTAGCTACAAAATTATAGTACAGAAGAGTACAATAGCAAGCGATTGAAACCTTCGCACAATAGCAAGTGATCTCAACGTCCGCACAATACCAAGCGATCCAACGTTCGCGTCCAACTCAAGGCCTCAACAAATCCGAAACGTGGACTCGGTCAGGTCGCAATCGGCCACGAAGCTGAAGTTGGGCAACGCGACAAGGTGACAGATCGAATCCCACTCGCGTGTCGATCGTCAATCTTATCGATAGAAGTAGTGCGGATAAGGTTATCGACGGGTTCAAGCTTAAAGCCTGTGAGGAATGCGCCGCGTCTGTAGATGGCTCTCACGGATGATGCATGAGGCTCTGCGAAGATATTTTCGAATCGGAGGGTGTAGACGTCGTGCGATTGCGACTCGGCCGTCTGGTCTGTGTCGCGTGGAGGATAGGGAAATTGATGCGCCGTGAATCGAGTGTAAGGACAGTGCGGTCGGTGTTGTTGGTTTGATGGATTAGATGCGAAGAAGTGTAGGATAGATCGCTCGCTTTATCGCGTTGTTATGGTTCTTTTCTCCTCGATCTAGCTTCCTCCTTGCCCTACTGGCGCTTGCGATATTGGTTCTAGTAACGCAAGGATTCGATGGACGGCCTCCTATTCCAAACTTCTCCTCTAAGGAAAGACACAGCGAGAGAATGGAATGTGCAAGAGTCGGTGGCGAGAAGTGGGTTGTTGTTGTTTTGGTGGATGCGAGCGATGCAAATAAAGAGCGTGAGCGTGGGCGTGGAGTCGTGGAGAACGAGCGAGCGAGAGCGACAAGACCAGAGACGAAGCCGAGCAAAAGTCCAGGAAAGCGCAAGTGCAAGTGCGTGGGAGCTGCGTTGAGTGGGGAGCCCGGCACCGTAGCGCGCAGCCAACAGGGTCGAAGCAGCGTGAAAAATCGACCGCGTTTTGACGAATCACATGCTTCTCAGTGTGGGCCCGGACGCGACACGTGCCGGGATTGGCCAGAAAGTCGGTGAGACGTCACGTGAGTGCCTTGGAATCCCCTCTCTAATCGCTCGATTGGGAACGTGTGCATCAGCTGGCAGTTGGGCTTCATCCGAGTGGCAGCAGAAGGGCAGTCAAAGCATGAATATTGTGCGTTGGAGGGCCAATGATGAGGATATGTCTGTGCTGCAGTGAGGTGCTAGATGGATTTTGATGTAGCTAAACGCATGGAGAGGGAACTGCAGAAGTGGAGGGGAGTGTCGTTCAACAGGCCTGCGAAAGTGCTCAACGTGTAAAGGCAGTGCCTTAGCGAAGGAAAGCCAAGCTGTTTCGTGGGAGAGACAGCTGAACTTGTTGGGTGCTCAACAGCTAATGAAAAAGTGAAGCGGAACGGCGAGTTGATATCTCCAAGTCTGGACTCACCACTACGGAGAATTCGAAGCAAAGACCAGTCGATCATCTTAAGTCAAGCTTAGCCAAGCCGAGTGTCAGACTGACAGTGACAGAAGATCAACGAGCACTGTCACTTTGGAAAGATCCCTTGACCCTTGATTCAACGCACGTAGGGAAGTGGTCCAAGTGGATTGATATCAAAGCGAGGAGCTTAACGGGGGCTTGTACCTGTCAATCTGAACCCTCAATTGTAGTTCCCGTTCTCAATAGTCCCTCCCAATGTCTTCACAAACGAATAGATCATCTTCCTTCCTTCCTTCCTTCCTTCCTTCCTTCATTTAGCATTGCAACCCAGCAGCTGCAACATTCCACCTCTTCACTCCAATTAATAGAAGCCGATCCTACCGCCATACTTAGTCGACGCGTCTCGCGTAATTTTCGCGTTTGACGCGTCAAGCATCGTGAAGTGGTCCGTGCTATTCGACGACCAAAGTTGTCGATTACGGTAACAGAAACTTTTCTACTCCTCAGCGAATATAAATGTTCTTCACTTGTGAACCCATTTTTGTTACAATCAATATGAAAACACATCTCGCACGTTTAATTAAGTTTGAATCCCCTCAAAAGCCGGTGTGCCCATCCCTTCCCTCCCGCATCCAACCCCTCCAACCCCTCTTCGATCGACCCTCCACCTCAGCACGTCCCTACACGCGTAAAGCGTTAGGTATCTGCACCCTTAGACTATCGATACGTCTCCTGGTCCCTACATGTATCTGCCGTTTCCCGTTCGACACCATGGATCTCCCCGAGTGGATGAGGCGAATTGGTCTTGACATCTGACGTGGGGGAACCGCGAAAGCCTACAGTAACTATGAGGGGAGAGGTATGAATGGGGGATATGCGTGTCTCAACTTAAAGGTCTAGTTAAATTTAAGTACAGAGTGCGGTAGCCTTTAAGTGTATATCTCAGCTTCCAGGGCCTCGATCCTTCGTCCCCGCAAAGTGTCCAACCTAAAATACTTCGTAGGCTAGATCTTGACTTCAACGATGTGATGGCTCCCCCACATACGACGTACCACCAGGAACACACTGGTAAGAGATCATACAATGTATATCCGCAAGCCATCGACTAAGGTGTAATACTCAACTCTCGTATCTCCATCTCCCTCGAACCAGCACGTTCAACGCTTCAACTTTCATCTCACAACACAACAATTCCCGCTATCACACACAGCAAACCCACATCCATCACGCACATCACGTATTTCACATGCAACCCAAACCTTCTAATCCAGTAAGAATTCCATTGGCAGGGGCAGTAACGATACTATATCATGAAAACCAACTTCCCTGGCACCTAGTACCTAGCCCTTTTCTTTTCCCTCTCGTCGCTCGAGCTAGAACACCCACCTAACGAACAGGACAAAACCTTTCTCGATCTACTTTCGGATACATCTAAAGAGGGAAGGATGAGTTATCGGGTACCATGTGCTCTCTGTGAACAATCTCCGAAGCTTAATGATTGGTGCATAGCGAAGTAGTTAGATACCTTCCAAGATGTTCGGCAGGCTTAATATTGCGAAGACTTGCGTCACCGGTGTTAGGCTGCCCACAATCGAGGTAGCAGGTAGTGGTGTGGTCAAGATTGACAATTCATTCCTTCATATACATAACTCTACGCTTAACTCATTACCCTACCCAAACCAAACATTGATACCGAAACGCCCTACAAAACCTAAATCACAATCCATCCAGGTATTAACCCCCCTCCTCACCCAGTTTACCCCCTGATTAAACCCCCGTAACCCTTCTGATACTCCTCCTCGCTCCCTCCCCAACAACCATAACACTCCCCTCCTGTTCCAACCCCCGAATCGCCTCCGCAAACTCATTCGCCTCAACAGAAATACTACTCTGCTCACCCATGCGCCTCACGACCTCCGAGTACCTAGCCGCTTGACCCTGTCTCGTCATATCATCCAAAAGACTCAGAACCGCATTCTTAAGATCCGCTTTACGGCGTCTCTCACTCGAACTCGTTCCCTCGGTAAGCAGACTCATGTCGATTAGACCAGTCCTCGCGTCCGTAGCTGCTTGCTTGAGCGCGCTTTTGATGAGGCGGACTGCCTCCTGGACGTCAGACCGGGTGACGGTGTCAGAAAGACGCATTTTGGCGTGTGCTTCGGCGAGACGGATCATAGATTCTAATTGACGGGTGGTGGCTGTGATGCGACGTTCGGCGGCGCGGACGTCTTCGCCGAGTTTGCGCATTTCGACGTAGGCGGAGACGAGTTCTGAAGAGGCTTCGGCGCTGATGCGGGGTTGGCAGTTGGTGCGGGCGTAGGAGATGTAGGATGTGAGGAATTCGATGGGCTGTGGTTGTTAGTTGATGTTTAGGTAATAGGGAGTGAGGAACTTACGAGGATTTCTTCGCCTTGTGCTGCACTCTGTGGTTTGTCATCCAAGTACATACTGAGCAAATGTCGAGCAAGGCGTCTATCATTGGTTTCATCAATACGATCCAAGATGAGGTATACCAGATCGAATCTAGACAATAGGGTAGGTGGCAGATCGATATTCTGAGGCACGGGCAAGTTTGGGTTATACTTGCTACCGATTGGATTTGCGGAAGCCAGGATACTCGTCCTAGCATTGAGTGTAGTGATGATACCAGCCTTCGCAATGGAAACCGTCTGTTGTTCCATGACCTCGTGCAAGACGGATCTTGTTGCATCAGACATCTTATCAAATTCATCAATACAGCATACACCTCCATCTGAAAGAACAAGTGCACCAGATTCGAGAACCAGCTGACGAGTTTCGGGATCCCGAGTGACATATGCGGTCAAACCGACCGCCGAAGAGCCTTTTCCACTAGTGTAAACTCCACGAGGCGCAATCTTGTGGACATATTGTAAGATCTGAGATTTGGAAGTAGAAGGATCACCACAGAGTAAGATGTTGATGTCACCTCTGTACTTTGGACTTCCACCCTTTTCAAACGACTTGTTGGTTCCGCCAAATAGCTGCAGCAGAATCCCTTTCTTGACATCGTCCATCTCAAAGATGCTAGGTGCCAGGGATCTTGACAAGAGTTCGTAAATATCTGGCCGCGCTGCAGTAGCCTTAATCTTCTCCTCTTCCTCTTCCGAGACTTTTCGAGTCTGCTCAATTGTGTTGGTCATCTCCTCAGACAATTCCTGCTCGACAGTAGAAACATCAATTCCCATGCGTTTCTTGTCAACCTTTTGAATATGAATGATATCAATGTACGTCTTATAAACGCTCTTGACAGTTCTCTGCCGAGGATTGACACGGACAGGACTTGCTCTGAAGATACCAGTAACCTCAACACGGTCACCAGCTTTACACATGTCCACCAGATCATCGTAAGCGCACATAGAAACAGAATGAGGCGTCTGACCAGCAGGTACCGAATCTGGAGTTTCTTGAAGCTTGATGACTTGCTTGTCTGCAAATCCTGAGCGGTTGTGCACAATTTGCATCGAATTTTGAGATTTGCAAATAGGTCTTGGACATTCCGTAGGTTCCGCGATTCTTCCTCTGTCAATATCGACCTTGACAGTATGATTGCAAACTTGACATTTGAAGAATGCATCTTTCATGTCAGGGAGAATTGGAGTTGTTCGGATCACCAGTCCCTTGATAGCAACAATTTTATCGACATCCGATGGATTGAGTTCTCTCATGTTGACAGTCGAGTCCAGACCAAAAAGACGAACTCGGTATTGTCTCTTTTGGACCTCCTGGCACCAGTCGATTTCCGCAGAGTCATCGGCTCTAGGTGTCGCAGCTTCAGACCCCATTCTGTCGGAGCTTGGAACCGGAGGATCAGAGCTAGGTACTGCAGTATTTTGAGAATTTGGTCCTGCTGTACTGCTTTGCGACCTTCTTTCCCTTGTCATCATGTCTTCGGCTAGTGAGTACATGACATCTTTGATCGCTTGATCCATAAGAGTGACAATATCCTGAGGGTAATCCTGGGCCTGCTGCCAAAGTTTCTTCGTTGGAGGATATGCTTTGAGGTTTCGAAAGTCCAAGTTCAGGCAAGTTACACCCAGTGTCAACATCTGCTGCATCATCTCCACGTATTCCTTCGTCTCAGCATCCTCTTCGGCTTGAGTCTCCTCTTGAGTCATACCATCTGCCCACATGCGGTACTTCTTCGAAAACTCCTTCAGAAACATCTTGAAATTCGAAATAGTATCATTCACAGAGATGTTTGTTCCCCAGATACAGAGGGTGGAGTTTCCTCCCATAGCCTGCGCATCTGATGTGGTTGGATCCAAATTAGAGAAAGTCGGCGCTTCCGAGTTCTCCTCTTGCACATCTCTTATCAATCGACCATTCTCATCCATGAAAATTCTTCGGCGCGTGCGGGGAGTATTAATGTTTTCCGAGTTAATATCTCCACGTCTCGTATTATTCACCGAAGATCCAGGCGCGGGAGTACGTGAAGACCGAACGAAGAGCGCACTACTTTCACTTCGAAGATCTGGTTGCATCGAAGCCTGTCTGCTACCAAAGCCACCAGGGCTCGAACTGGCTTCATATCTGATGGGAGAGGACTCTATTGAATCATTAGCATTATCCAACCGCATTTTGACTGAATTCTCACCTCGATTAAGACCACTAGCTCGTGGAGTACGATCCCCATCCTCTTGTGTAGTCTGTGTATTCGACATCTGCCTCAAGGGCGAACTAACATCTCGTTCCCGATTCATCCTTGCGATTTCAGCAGGAGAAGATCTATAATTCATGGGCGATGAAGACTGGGGAGCACGTCTGGGAGTGCTGCGGGGGTTCTGCGAAGATGCTGCCTCGGATTGAAGTTGTGCGGCGGCTGGATCTGGAGGACTGCTTGGCATTGCATTTCGTTGAGAGGCTCGTCTGGGAGTTCCAGATTGCGAACTTCGCTGGCGGCGATGCGACGGGGAAGACATTTCGAATTATTGTTTACGATTCGATTAATTGTGGTGTTGTATAAGGGAGTGGAGGGGCAGCGTTGGGGTCGTCGCTTGAAACCGTCAAATTGATATGAAAATAAGGGGGTCGAGTCGCGTCGCGAGAGATGTCGCGTCAAAGCGCGTAAAGTGGTTGCAGGACGCCACTAAGCACGTGACTGTATACTTATCCTATTGATTCCTCGAAGTAACTTAAAACGGAAGTTGGTATTTTTTAATCATCTAAATGAGGAGCATAGATTTAAAGCTATTGAGTTTTCACCAAAAGATCAAGTCACGTGCCGTGCCCGAATTCAAGATAGTACCCGACATAACCACGCAGTTAATCACTCATGTCTTTTTCTCATTCAAGTAAAGTATTGTCCACAGATTAAAGGAGCACTGAGTTTGGCTTTAGTCTATTCTCGTAGTTTAACAATATCCCATAATTACAATTCCAAAAACCTTTTTCTCATGCGTTGAACTGTTCGTAGTACTACTGCCATCGCAGTTCCTTGGGTATTGCAATTCCTCTGAGGTTTTGGCGTCTGCTAATTACCAAAATACACCTCGGCAGCTCGTTACGTTTAAAAGGAATTCCACAAGTCTATCCGTACCGAAACTTCACAGACATTGTAAATTGTAAATACCTTTTTATATTGCTTCCTATGATTTCCTCAAATTTGACTTGGATGACTTGGAATAGCTTTGCTAAATACAAAGCGCTTTTCATCGGCTTGTAAGCCTACCTTTCATTTATATACACCTCGGTATATGTGAGACGGCGGTTCCGACCTTGATACTTTCCAGTTATATCTGGGTAGAAACTGTTGGTTGGTGGATGTAAAGGTCGAGTGCATACTATACGAGCTACTGTAATTGGGGATTACTATACAACATCGATCGGGCAATATACGATAAATGGTGGATATAGAGGAGATTCGGCTCGGAGTATAATAGAGAAGCGCAAGCGTTTATACGTCAAGTAAATTCAATAGCTATAGCTTAGCCGCCTTTAGTATTATAGGATCTTGTTAACTGATTTTCCAGATATTTAATTCCTACAGCTCATGCAAAAAACCAAACAAGGGAATAACTCACATATCAACTACACATCCAAAATTCTACTATATCCGCAAAGCATCAACACACCACACCACCTTTTTCCCATCGCGCCTCCTCGCATACCCGCAACCAATAACCACTTCCCCCAACAGCCTTCCCGTCATAATACGGATAATCACTTGGCATACATATTGGCAAACGGGCGTTCCAATCACTATCCCCTCACCGAATGCAATACAGTACATCTTACAAGGGTATAGTAATCGACTTCTTCCCGTTGGCGGAGGTAATGCTTCATTTAGTGAGGATAGGCAGACGGGAAGTACATTGTGCGAACTGCCAAAGTAGGCGGTTGATGAAGTTATGAAGATGTCTGTATATCGGGGGTGATCAGATTGGTTATGGTGTACGTGATAGGTTCAGTGGCGGATCTGCTTTCGTAGAGTTTGAGATAAGGTATCGAGATGTGCCATGGTATTGGTTCATGTGGTAGGAGGGAGGATGCATCAAGCCGGAAGCAAGATAGTGTTGGTTGGGTCGTGGTCTATTGGAGACATTGAAGAGGGAACTGAATGATGATGTCGATGGTCTTGGTATCTTGAAGATCAGGGCATCCTCTCTTTAGCCTAGGCATCACATTACATTTTCAAATACTACACCGGTCCATCAAACAACCACTGCATCTCGTGTGCGCCGGCTTTGCCTCATGCGTACTGATCACAACAGCAGCCTTTTCCCACAACTCTGGATTTGGATATCCTGTTGGCTGGCACACTCCTACGGATGTACCCATTCAGCATCCCATGGCCTGTCCCTATCTGCTGCTCTTGCCGGCATACATGTAAGCCGGAGCTTCCATGCGTGTTCGACGGAGGTGGCGAGCAGGGGCGAAATGAGATCCCGCCAAGCTAATTCCAGCAACAACTCCAGATTCAGATCCCGAGGCTCACGTGTGAGCTTTGATTGTTCTTGACCTTTCAAACAAATCTAGTATGAAATGAAATGGTCTGGATTATTCTCTAATCATCGGTGAAAGGAAAGAGGAGACGTTGTCAAGCAACCATGTTTAGCTTTTAGGGGAAAACAATGGGGAGCTGGGACGTGCGACTCTCGTGAGAACACCGAGCGAACCCCAACCTTCGTGCTCTTGCGCGCTTCCCAGTTCTGGGCCGCTCTTCATCTCCAAAAGTTGGCAAGGGTCCCTATCTCACCAACCAACGAATCGGGCCGCGGAATATCACCAGAAACACATTTTCAAGATAACAATTCAAAAGTCGAAACACCATCGAATGCGTCCAAAAATACAACGACGTTGATGTGGCGTCAATGAAGCTTTCCTATCATGCCCGTCAAGCAATTCAAGCACACCTCCCAAGTATCATGGCATTTCTTGTCTGGCTTGTCCCGTCGCCTTCGCTCTTCTGCCTCGGTAATGTGAGTGGAGCAGCCAAGATCATGTCGAGGATGTCCCCGAGGATTCAGGGGTCGTGAAGCCAACCACCAACTTCTCCTATCGCGCAATGCCATTCTAGTGGCCGGTACGCTTATCGCCAAGAGGATAATACCCAGTGAGAACTAAAAAGGAGTTGGGCTGATTGGCTAAATGATGGTAATGGAAGATTATCAAGCGAGTGCACCTTTCCAAATAGCTGGGGCCGGAGGAGGCGTAACACTCCGTATTGAGCTATGCGATATCTACCCCAAATCTAGGTAAGAAAAAGAGTTTGAGACTAACAAGTAGTATAGTATGGCGTTATCTTCAAGCTTTTACTGTGATTGTTATGTGTCGTCCTAACTTTAGACGCAAAGAGTCAACCGAGCCAAGATTCCAAATGGTATACAAAATTCTTCTCGGGGGGTTCCAAAAGTCGAATGTTTCTCTGGATAGATCACGGCATGTCAGAGGCAAATAATAGCTATCTCAGCCGTAAAAACATTTGGTCCTCGGACGGGCAACAAGAACAGCTGTTGGTGCAACCTTGCCATAGTCGCCGCACAACCGCTCTAACCCATCTCATTGGTACACCAACCAGATAAGAAGGTCTTTCCTACCAAAATTCTCTTGGCGACACCTTCACCTTCCTCAAACGGCAATGTCAGCTAACTCGGTCGAAACCGAAAAAGCTTCTCGAAGCTCGAATCCAACCGTTCCAGCTCGGCCTGGCGCGGTCGTACTTCCACTACCAGGATCACAGAGTACAGTTGCTGCATGGAGAGGAAGCGCTTGTACCCCACATCCACGATCTTCGGTGTGGGACTTCTCTATCGCAACTTCTTGTTTGGGGAGAGGCGTCCGAGATTGATCTGCAATGGGTTGACAAGCAGTGTATATTGGTACACCTGTCGCGTGGGTGATGGGTGGGTGTTGCAGCAGTGTTATAAGTATCCTGCCTTGGCCCTGGGAAAGTTCAAGCTTCATTCTTCAACTGTGATACCATTCAGCAAAAATGGGTTTGTGTTCCTGTGTTCATTTGAAGATGCCCCGGCTAATGTGTTGTGTTAGCGAACAATCCAGCTGCTGATGCTCAGATCATTCTTGGGGGCGATGCCCACTTGAATGTGGATAGAAAGGGTTCTTTCGTCGACACTCATGATATTCATGCTGTGGTAGACGACTATGAGGGCAAGCCTACCGAGGAAGAGCGTCTTACTCTTCGTCGTGTAGCCGGAAGTGTTCCAACTGTCGCATATTTGATCTGCATTGTCGAGTTTGCTGAGCGTTCATCGTGTAAGAATACCTCCACGCGATTGTCTCGATTCACAACTAATATCACCTCTAGACTACGGTGTTCAACCTCTCTTCTCCAACTTCGTCAACAGACCTCTTCCCGCCCATGGAAACGGCTATGGTGCTCCTCCTGCTGGAGGGCAAGGAACTGCCGGTGCCCTCGGCATGGGAACGGTTAAAGCTACTGCGGTGTCTCAATCTTTCTCCATGTTGACATACACTCTTCCTCTCCTTTTCGCTTGGCTCGCCGATACCAAGACCGGTCGTTACAAGATGGTCTTCGCTGGTGTTTGGGTTTGTGGTATTTCCCACGTACTCAGTAAGTTGCTCCACGCAAATGATTGAGTTCCTCGCTAATTATCACAGTGTGCGCTGCTGGTGCTCCTTCTCTTCTTGCCAGTGGCAACGCTAAAATTCCATTCTTTATCTCTGTATACATTCTCTGCCTTGGTGCTGGTAAGTTACTCAATCCGCTCCACTAGACTCACACACTAATCACTTTACAGCTATGTTTAAACCTAATATTTCCCCAATTCTTTTGGATCAGATGAAAGACAACAAGTTAATGACAAAGGTCTTGAAGAGCGGAGAAAAGGTCCTGGTTGACCCAGAACACACTACCGAGCGAACTATGCTGTGGTTCTACTTCCTCATCAACGTCGGAGGGTTCATGAACGTCCCAACATCATACACAGCGAAATACGTTGGATGGTGGTTGTCTTTCTTGCTACCAGTCTTCTTCTACATGCCACTCCCAATTCTCCTCTGGTTCATGAGAAAGAGACTGACTCTCTACCCACCTGGAGGATCTGATCTCGGCAACGTTCTCCGCGTTCTCGGTATCTGCTTCAAGCGGGGCGGAATCAAACGCATGTTCGGAAAAGGAAAAGGGTTCTTCGAGCCCGCCAAACCCTCCGTCATCGCCCTCTCCGGAAGCCCAATAGAAGTCCCATGGAACGACGCCTTCGTCAACGACGTCCGCCGTGCCTTCCAAGCCACCGGAATCTTCTGCTTCTTCCCAATCCAATACATCAACGACAACGGACTCGGAAACTCCGCCTCCGCTCTCTCAACCATGCTCACCACCAACGGCGTACCCAACGATGTCATCGGCAACTTCAACTCCCTCTCCATCATCATCGCCGCGCCCATCCTCAACTTCGGTCTCTACCCCCTCCTCCGCAAATACAAGATCCACTACGGTCCAGTATCCCGCATGACCACCGGTCTCCTCATGTCCGCCATCGGCGGCGTCGGCTACACCGTCCTCAACTACTACGCCTACAAACTCGGTCCATGCGGTAACAAGGGTACCTCCCTCTCCTGCGTCGACGAGAACGGCGACTCCCTCGTCTCCAGCATCACCATCTGGTACATGGCCATCCCCTACGCCATCGGTGGTATCTCCGAACTCTTCATCAACGTCCCCGCCTACGGAATCGCCTATTCCCACGCACCCAAGAACATGCGTGGTCTCGTCGCCGCGCTTAACCTCCTATCCACCGGTTTCGCATACGCTTTCGGTCTTGCATTCGCTGGTCTCGTCAAAGATCCTTATCTAACCTGGGTCTTTGGTGCCCCATCTATCATTGGGTTCGTGGCCGCCGCTACCTTTTACTGGCTCTTCCGCGATATGGATAATGAGGAGTATGAGATCTCGGACAATGGTGATTACCATCTTGAGGGTGCGCAGCCGGCGGCTGCTGCGACGAGTAGTGCGGGGAGTGTGAGTGAGAAGGGTGTTGGTGTTGATGAGAAGAAGGTGTAAATTGGTGTAATATGTGGATAATGGTGTTGTTTAGATAGTAGATATACCCTATTGAGTTTGATTACTGTACCACTGTTTGCTCCCACTGAGTGTGATGTGATGGTATGTGTATGCTTGATTATGATATAGTCCTGTTTGATAAATGTTCTCCTAGAGAAGGGAAGAGACTTCTTCCCTAACTCTCTTCCTATATACTTTCTATTCCTGTTAACCAAAACATTAACGTTCAATGTATAATCTCTTGCGACACGAACATAGAAATCCTCAAGTCTAACCCTACTGAGACTAAACTCAATCCATCTCATTCAAACAATCCCCTCTCCTTTCATTCAGATCTCTGGGATAAAACTGCACCTCCTCATTCCCATCAAGCAAACCAACGCCCACACCGAACTATAAACTCTTTGCAAAACAAACTTAACTCTCCCAATTTTATTAGCCCTATCCAACGTAAAGAAAGCGTGTCTCCCATCACAACTCCTAAGTATCTATCAAGTAACGGACGGTATCGCTCAAATACAGCCCTGAACCCTTTCCCCCAACTCGAACCACCTTTCCCATCCAATACTATCCCACAACGCACCTCTGCACCCTCGGTAGAGACGATCATACTCCTGCTCTTCCACCCGCTTGATTTTGTAATCTGGCCCGAATACTATAATTTCCTTCTCCTTCTCCTTCTCCCTCCGCTCCCTATCACCTTCACTACTCTCGTCTTCTTGCGCCACAGTTGCAGGAGGCTCGTCATACACAAACCCCAAAACCACCTCACTCATCCCCCTCACAAACGTCCTCGCTTCAGGCGTGACAAGGAAATGTGCGTAATTCTGGAATAAGAACGATATCTCAAGTTCATGACTAGCCATACCTGTGAATAACGAGTTTGTCGTTGGATTTTGCTATCAAACGTCAATCTCCAACTTCCACTGTGAGATTTAGGGAAGTACCAACCTGGTGAAATTCATACCGTCCTCCCCTCTCCGCGAAACCCCGGCGCATCGCACGACTTGGGAGATTAAACCGTAGATCACTGATCAAGTCCAGCGCGTTTTTGTAGATCTCCTGAGCATTCAATTCACCGACATGATTTGGGAGTGGCAGGGAGTATGCCTCTAGAATACGAAGGATTGGATCGTGCGTGGTTGCATTTAGCGAGATGGTATTCGGGTTCGGTGCGAATGTTTGAGCGAGGGAGGTGTGAATTCTAGCTAGGAGATCGGCTAGAGGAAGGGCGAGGAGACGGGTATGTAAACATGTGCCCTGATTGCATTAGTCAGATTGGGAAGGAGGAGGGAAGGGATTGGGGGGAGGTTGACATCATGAGCTGCAGAACCGACGATGACCTTTTTACACCACTCCGGTTTTCCACGTCTATGATTCGGATCGAGGAGATTCCCAACTGTAATTTCGTCTGTGATAAGGGTGTTGTCGATGGTTGGGGACCAGTGCATGAATGCTGGTAATTTGTCGACTATTTCGTTTGGGTGCATGGTTAACATTTCCTCGATCCTCTCTTTGGGTGTCAAATTCTGGAGCCCAAGTGCTGTGATGATAGATTGGTAGTGTGAGTCTTGCCATTTCATATCTCGTGGTCTTCGGAGCGTGGGATCTCCAGACATGAGGATTGCTTTAGAGAATAAGGGTTCAGAGTGATTGATGTGAAGGAGTGTGCTTAGACATACTGTCATCAGGCGTCAGCATTCCGAAGGCTGTTTCTCTAAGGCTAATTGTGAAAAACACTAGAAGATGATGAACCTACTACTTCCCGCACTTTCTCCAATCGCAGAGACCCTCTCGGGATCACCTCCGAGCCCAGAGATATACTTCCAAATCCACTTGAAAGCACAGATTTGATCTTTTAAACCTAGATTACCAGAAAGACCTAACTCTGACGATGCTAGGAAGCCGAAAAGACCGACACGGTAACTAGCGAACCAGTCAGCGTTGTTTATGTAGGCGCTTGAACAAAAGGGTTAATTACTTTATAGACACGGCAATAACAGGTTTACCAATTCCCACAGACTCCGAGACCAGATTAGAGAGATCGTATTGAGGCCACGAATTGCCTCCTACAGAGAACCCGCCACTACCGCAAATCAACTCTGCTTCTCAAAATGAGGATTTGACATACCCGTGTACCCTAACATATCAGCATAATCTTTCGTCACTTACTCCATCTCACATACCAGACTACCACAGGCAATGACCCCTCGAAATTTCCTTCGGGTACGGCGACAACCAGATTTAAACATTCCAACTCGTCATTTTCACTTGAACCAACCGATAAACTATCAGATTTTCTTCGATTCATTTCCTGTCGCATTTCAGGGACTTCGCCAATGAGATTCACGTCATATGTGAAGCCAGCAGGATGTTGGGGACACGAGGGACCAAACGTGGTACAGTTTTTGGGAATCTGATTTGTGGATGATGGAGCATAAGAAAGTAGAAGAGGATCTTGAAAGCGTGATGATATGGAAGCATATTTGATGTTGCGATATTCAGTTGTCTTTTTTGATGGTGTGGTGTAACCTTGAAGTGGGCCAAGCTCTGGATGGTATAGAGTTGAGGGCATGGTTGAAGGCATGGTTGAGGGTATAGAGTGCCTATTTTAGGATAGTATAAACAATGACAATTGGGAATGGAGTTAGGAAGGTCTTTAGAGGATGACTAGAAAGTGTTTCTAGAGGATTGAGGGTCTGTTCAGGCCCCACCTTCAAAGTGACCCCGCTACCCCGCAAACCCCAGAATACTGCTGACTGGAGAAGAAAGGCAATGAAGTCAAGGTTTTTTTTTTCTTGAATATATTAGACGCACCTGTGTGCTTCTAACAACTTATTCTATGTTGAAAATCATTAGATCCCTATCCCAAATAGAAAAACGGAAGACCTTGCCTAAAATCCTCCCTTCAGTTGCTGTCAGTCAACAGATAAACCACTAGCACTCGGTTTTTATGCCTGAGCAGATATGGCGCCCATAACTCGAGAATCAGTCTGCGACCCGTGAATGGCCTAGAGTGATCTAGGCTAACAGTTGTGAAGAGCAATAGGCACCTTGTAAACACACTAAGTGGCAATGCTCTCTAGGTTGCAATGGCACGCCTTCGGTAGGGAGTGTGTCTCGGGTGAAAGGCATTTTTCCGCAGCCACTGTATCCATGACTTCTGCGTATGTATTCCAGCAAATAACTGTCCTGCGTCCAGCCTACTCTTTCTTGACCTCTTTTGCATTGGCCAGACTTTTCTTTTCGATCAAAGCTCTCCATTCGTGCTCGAGCATGCTCCAACTAAGATAATCGTGCCAGTCCCCATTGAACCAAAGCAACTCCCGTTTGCAACCTTCGTACACGAAACCCAGTCGCTCGTACAATTGTCGTGCGCCCTCGTTATAGCTGAACGCCTCAATGCCGATCCGATGTAACCCAGCGATCTTAAAGCCCCAGTTCAAAGCCCATTCTATTGCCTCGCTACCATATCCCTTTCGTTGATAATCTGCGATGATATCGATCGAAATATAGCTGTTTCGATGGTGTTCTGCACCAGGTTTCGGTGCAGTAAGGTATAGACTGCCTATTGACGTCCTCTCGGGATTTGGAAGACAGATGATAACACCGAGTAGGGTTCGACTCGAGACATATGCGTGGTGTGAATTGGCCTCCTTGGTTGTCATCGGCTTCAGGAGATCTGAGTCTGAAGAAGCTAATGCAGCGACGTCGGATTGAATCTTGTACATGAAATTTTTGTCCTCTTGATCATCTTCCACTGCCCGGTATATAAGACGAGCGGACCGGAAGAGCTTTTCAATACCTGCTGTTGCCATTGCTGCTATCGTTTGAGTTCCTGAGCGAGAGCTGGTCAAGAGTATTGTGCGAGGTTGTCAAGAATCTGGGTGTTTGGATGTAGTTGTTATTGACGAGACTTAGCAGACATAGCAAGCACCTACCTATTCATATATACCAGGACGGCATAAATGGTATCCGGTAATTCAATCGTAGATAGATACCAAGAGAGGTCGGGGAGGAGGTGGATAGCATTCTGCCGGTTGGAAAAGCGGTGAAGGCTGGCGGAGACATTTTTCCTTCTTCATTAGGAAATCGTTTTGCATCAACCTCCGTCAGAATTCGGAGACACCATATTCGAGAGTTATCAAGCGAAGCTCTTAGGTATTATTTTTGTTGTCCTCGGATGCTCATATCACGACCTTGGGAGCAATTGTTGTGACATATTGTCATCGACTCTGAAAAGAAGTTGGATGTTCAAGACTTCAAGTGCGCAAACACAACTACATTTGGGCCTTTATTAGTGCAGAACAAAATCTGATTTTGCTCTATTTACAGCTCTTATTTTCTCCGCAGTCTACTGTTCTGAAAAGAGAACTTTGCTCAGACAAACATCTAACAAGGTATAAGGAGTTTGACTTGCTTTAGTAAGAAATCTCATATTTTATTGCTATTTCAAATCCTACTCCAATACAGTTTCCATCGCATCCCTTCTCTGAACAATTTCGCGGAGACAAGAGAAAAAACAAGACACACAAATCCTTCTAAACAAAAACCATTTCCTAAACAAATTGCTGTCATAATATCGTTATTTACCCTCTTATCCTACCCAAAAGCTCCGACAAGATTCTCTTGAAGCCCAAGAAAACATGTGCCACTGCTCAACAGTGCTTGTGAATGGACGATTACTTGCCATACTGTTCCTGTGTCAGTATAAAGCCCGTTTGTATTCTTCAAAAGAGTGCTCATACCTTAGCCAAGTCCTGGTCAACTGATCGGCCATACTTTGCAAGATCCTGATCGACGGCAACGGCAGCTTCCCGTTTTCCATATTTAGCAAGATCTTGGTCGACACTTCTGCCATATTTGGCAAGGTCTTGATCAACTGCTGGAGCTGCTTCACGTTTTCCATACTTGGCGAGATCTTGGTCTACTGAACGTCCATATTTTGCGAGGTCTTGATCAACAGCCGGGGAGGCGTCGCGTTTTCCGTACTTGGCCAAATCTTGATCGACGCTTCGTCCATACTTAGCGAGATCCTGATCAACAGCTGCTTCTCTTTTGCCATACTTTGCGAGGTCCTGGTCTACTGAACGCCCATATTTTGCAAGATCTTGGTCGACACTGCGTCCGTATTTGGCGAGGTCTTGGTCAACAGCCGCCTCTCTTTTACCATACTTTGCAAGATCTTGATCGACTGATCTACCGTACTTGGCGAGGTCTTGGTCGACGGCTGCTTCACGTTTGCCGTATTTAGCAAGATCTTGGTCGACCGAGCGACCATACTTTGCAAGGTCTTGGTCAACTGCTCGTTTGCCGTATTTGGCCAAATCTTGGTCTACACTTCTACCATATCTTCGAAATGTCAGCTAGGTTAAGCAGTAGGTATGTACAAGGTACTCTTACTTGGCAAGATCCTGATCAACTGCTCGTTTCCCATATTTTGCAAGATCTTGGTCTACTGCACGCTTTCCATACTTTGCCAGGTCTTGATCAATTGCACGTTTGCCGTATCTGAATTTGTCAGTCCATTTTTCTCAATATCAGATGTTGATACTCACTTAGCTAAGTCTTGATCAACAGCAGCTTCACGTCTACCGTATTTGGCAAGATCTTGGTCCACTGCTCGCTTCCCATACTTTGCAAGGTCCTGGTCCACTGCTCGCTTTCCGTATTTTGCAAGGTCTTGATCGACGCTGCGACCATATCTGTTACGACTGTTATTAGTCTTCATCTTTCAAATAGGAAATGGCAAAGAGTTTGATAGACTTACTTTGCTAAGTCCTCATCCAAGCCTCGAGCGAGCAGAATTGGAGGTGCGTTTCCAGCTCCCTCGAAGATCGGAGCAGCAGCTACTAGAGCTGGCAAAAGGACTATTGCTTTAGAGAAATACATGTTTGTTGTTGTGTAATTGAAGATGTATGAAGATGTTTTGGAAAAGCGAATTATGATTTGATTGCGAACTGTTGTTGTGAGTGTGAGAAAGCTGATGCTGATGATGATTTATTTTCTCACGGTGAAACACATCTTTATATACATTCTCTGATCCAGAGATTTCAATTCAAAAAGATCTCAGTCTGGGTACACCAAGTATGTCACGGCCGAAAGCATCTCACGGTAGGCAGAGTGTTTCATTGACGAAGCGCAATTTTTCCTGTTGGGTTAACCAGTATGAAAGCTCAAAACAGACATCACTTGACATCGTCTACCAATTAGGAAACTCCGTAGAACTCAAAGAACCAGGAAGCTGCTAGTTCCGACATCATGTCGTGCATTTTCACCTATGAAAGTCTCGCTTAGCCTTAAAGACAAAATACCTACGTCCATAGGTAAGCGTTACCTTTCCGGGCGATTTCAACGGCCGATACAAGCTTGTTCTGCCACGGCCGTATGTTCCATGGCATACATGACTAATGTCACGTTTTCGTTTTCCTCGTCGGATGTGCCTATTTGGATTGTGAAGGCACTTCCGTTTTAGGAAGGTATTCACAAGTCTTGGCATAAGCGAGCCCCATATGTACTTAGCTGCCACTAAGAATTGCCGGACAATTACCAGACTTAGTGTTCGTAAGTCGTCACTCGAATACCCCGCAGACTAACGGCCGTTTAATTTTATGTCAAACTGCATTACTTGTGTGCTTCAGGCTTCCGGCAGTAAGAAACAAGCATTAAACTACACTTTTTAGTAACCCGAAGCTCAATTAGATGTACGTCTTCGCACGTAAATGAGGGTCTTCGACCGGCATGTGTTTTTGTCATCGACGATGCTACAATAATTCTGGTTGTTGTAGAATGTGTTGTTCAGATCCAAAAGATGATATAAGTCGCAAAGTACCAATATGTCTCAGCCAAGTCAACTTTTCATTCCCATCACGAGTTTTGTTTTCCCTCGCAATGCAAGACTCTAAGCCAAGTCGTTTTTCTGGTGAGACCGCAAGTTCTCGGGAAGCCCTCCTCCCAGATCCTGAGCACTACAACTTTGACGAAAATGTCTCTCGCAAGAAGCCTCGGAAATGGTTTAAGCCTGTGTTCGTTCACGGTCTAATATTTGCTTCGTACACGCTTGCCTTCATTGGATTAGCGAAGAGTATCAGAGGTGAAAACTGCCATCCAAACATGATATTCTGTAAGCACCCTTGCCCAAGCATATGTACCTCGCTAACACCACGCAGCACCTGCACGACAAGCGGTAAAATACGAACTCAATCATGCCGAGAACGACTTGATGAAAAAGTCTCCCTATGCGGGATTTCCTACACCAGAAGGCGATCAAGCATGGCGCGACCTTCTCCGTAACTCAAACATTCGCATTTCTGCCGATGAGTTGACCAAACTGAATCGCTCAAGTATTCAACTGCAGGATGGCAGCGGTGACTATTTTGGCGGTTTAAGTGCGCATCACCATTTACATTGTATCAAAAGTGTGAGACGAGTGCTCTATAGAGATTATTACAATTTGCCTGAGGAGGATTGGATGTGGAGTCATCTCGGTAAGCATCACTTCTCCGTTAGATCAATGTACACTGCTCTAACACAAGGCAGATCACTGTCTGGAAGACCTCCGCCAAACAGTAATGTGCCAAGCTGATTTTTCTGTAATCACCTATGACTGGCTTCCTAATTACCGTCGGCCCTGGGCAAATTTCAAAGTCGACGGCGAATGTGCCAACTGGGAAGCCCTTGATAACTGGGCGGGTGAGAGGTTCTTCTCGCTGTTTGACGAGACGGCGTTAGTACATCCTGAGTTGGGTGTCAGTTATCCTATGGTCAACGGAGAACCAACTATGGATAGTACGCCTCATCCGCAGATTCAAGATATTCAAGCTTTGAGAGAGGGGAGAAACCCAAAAGATGTGGTATATGATCCTAAGAAGGGCGAGAAACCAGTGGTTTGGGAGAAGTTGAGGGGGAAAATGGACGAAGATTGAAACCTCCTATAATTATAATGGAAGAATTCAAGGGCATAGTTGGCGTTTCAATTGAACTGTAGGCATTATTGGCGTTCTTAACCTTTGGGTGCGGGCAACACCTTTGTCGAGTTTTGTGTTCTTAACATGACGGGACTCGGTATCTATAGTTCTCTTGGGGTAATTCATATACATTCATACTATAGTTTTGTATCCTAAATATTGCCGTCTTTCACAAGCCTATGGGCAATGTTCCATTTCCAGGAGGGCTTACTGCGTAATAAGTGGTCAAGATGGTGGGGACGTTTGGATAAGCTTTGCAGCCAGCCACAAACTCAAATTCAGCAATCAAAAGCCTCAATACAACGCCACTAGAATTGTTAATCCGAGATAGGCCTCCGACTTCTCGTTTTGAACATTTGCCTAGTACAGTTCAGCTGGTAGATATTCTGCACACACTTGCAATCAAATATTTTAAACTGTAATATTTCTTGTTTTTAGAATTGTAGGTGCCCTTAAAACTTCAGTCCATTCGTAATAATAGCAACTTCCCCGTTCCTGGGACAGAGAAGAGTTCCTAGCTCACTGAGCACAACAAGTGACAACGCCTCGCTAGTCGCCCACTCCTTTGGCAAAAAGAAGTGCTTTTGATGTCCCGAGACGCTAGTGCCAATTTGCCACGTACAAAGCCATTGCTGGTGATCAAAAAACACAACTTGGCTCTGGTAACTACCAACGAGCTTTGACACCTCATTTGCTAGGCCTTGAATGGTATTATCGAGTAGAATTTCAGGGTTGCTCAAAGCGCTACCCATCGCTAACTTTAGGTCTTTAGTGTGGAATAATTCAAGTCGCCGCTTTTTTCTACGATCTCTCTCGTGGCCAGAGCTGGGAATCGTTTCGATGATCACGGCTCTAGTGTCTTTCGTCGCAGTGACGTGGTTCACAACATTTAACTCCTGGTTGTATGGATTGTGTAATGCAAGATCATCTAGATCCTGTTCAAGTCCGTGCTTCTTGGTAGACATTGCTTGTGTAGAATCGACAAGTTTTAAACCTGTGTCGGGGGTGAGGTCTGCAAATTCAACCCAATCGAATACATGTAATTTGCCTGCTTGCACAGACAGAAGTTGTGCAGCGTTCTTTGGATTTTCAATCCATTTTAGATGTCGAGGTGAGCTATGTTTTCGTGTGTGGCATATTTTCTTCGCCGACACATCCCATACTGTTTCGGCAGAGAAAGTAGATACCAAGAGATACTTATCATTGGAACTGAAGAGAAGTTGATTTATTCCATCGGTCTTGACCCTAAATTCCGATGCTTTGAAGACTGTTAATTTACCGCCTGGAGCACTAGGCAGTGCGAGCTTCCTCACCAAGACTCGGCCAGATTCGTCTCCAGAAGCGATATAATTGCCAGATGAAGACCATGTCAAGCTAATTATAGCCATTTCAGCCGTATGACCCGGAAGAGTGCGAAGTCTTTTGCCAGTGGTCATATCATGAATTGCGACTGAGCCGTCATCTCGACCGCAACAGAAACCAAGGTCTCTTGGCGCACAAGATAACGCTGTTATACTAGGGCCACTGGTCGAGGTTGTCGAGAGTTTTATTGTCTCGCCATCCCATGTACTGCCACTTACTGAGGTGCTGTCTTCTTCGGCGTCAGGTCTTTCGGCTGGAACTAGAACTTCAGGCTCCCAAACACCACACACCGATCCCCTGAGATCGTAAAATCGTTGACTATCGAAGCTAAAAGCAAGATCAGAGACAAAATCTTGGTTCTCAAGGTGATATAGAACACTGAACTCTGGTGCACCACTTCGGGAGTGATCTGGAGTTGTATATATTCTTACTGCGCCGCGGTGATCACTAGTAAGAAGATAGTTTCCACATCGACTTAGAGTCATCACTTTGGCGCCAATGAGGTGTTCGCTTTGCTCATCGTATACAGGATTCCAGTTTACCAGTATTGTATCGTGATAAAGGATGTACAGATTTCCAGAATCCGGATGCCATTTGATGACTTCTGCTTGTATAAATATATCTTTCTCCGTATGCGTCATTTCATCCCTCCTAATGCATCTATGTATGCGACTTCTGGAAGGCATATCCCACACCTCGACCGCTTTTGCTCTAGATGAAACGGCAACTTGTGTTCCGCTAGCGTTGAAGCTCACACATCTTAAGCCTTGATTTCCACTTTCATCCCCCATCAGCACAACACGAAAAGCCGTTGTAATGACTTGAGTCCGCCAATTTTGACAGACTATCAAGTGGTCTTGATACCCTACGAGGACTTCGTCTTCAGAGGACCCGAAAGCGATCGTGAGAACTCGGTCATCGCTATGTTTAGTAAGGGACCCAACATTTCTCCCGGTTGACAGCTCCCATATCCTGATCATATTTAATCCCGACGTGCAGACAAGTTGTCCACTCGAGCTGACTGCCATTTCAGTGACATACTCACCATGGTTGAGCCTTCTTAGCTCCTCACACGTCTCCGAGCTCCACACCACCAAGCACTGAGCCTGCGGTACTAATGCCGCAAAGACGTTGTTAGTGGCAATAAGCTTTGATGCTGATTCGTCCGCCCCAACAGAGAGACGTGCGTGACAGTCATCCCAGTCTGCAGAAGTCAATCCGGAAACTGAAATTCCATTGTGACCAGTCCTAAGAAGTTTTCTTATGGCAGAGTTGGCAGGACAAAATGGAGGAATTAGCTTGTAGATAGACGATGGGTGGGGCAGGAGATTAGACCCAAATTTTCCTATGAGCTTAATCAAATCGACTGTCCACAGTTTCAGAAACTCGACATCATCACTCTGGAAGGTGCGGGGATCTGCCTTGTGAAGTGACTTTTCCCTGGCTTTTATGAATGTCTTCAGATACTGCGCCGCTTTGATGATAGATTTCAAGTCTCCCATTAATGCTAAAGAATTGATCCAAGTAAGCACATCGTTATCAAAAAATTCACAAACTACGTTTCGAAGAGCCTCAGAATCTGGTTTAGCAAGACTCAGATGATAGGCCCAATATGAAGACGCATAAACCAAAAATCCATAAGTACTGGGAAGTAGGTTGGCAACCGCGTTTGGGAAGGAAATGCTTCCCCGGCGAATTTCAGCCGTACTAAGTATTTGCCTCCACTGACGGTCTTTGGTGGATGAAAGATACCTGAGACAAAGAATTGCGAGATATTCGTGGCAATCAGCTGATCTCAACGAGACAAGTTGGCTGGCGTTTTTGTTTACCAGAAAGTGCCTCGCCGTTTCATGAACTAGGTTGATTCTGGCATTTTGAACGTGAACAAAGTCGCCACAGATATGACTTATGGTATCCTCTAGACTAGTTAGATCTGGGAACTCCGAATCAAGAGCTATCGTCAATTCCGAAACGTGGAGAGGCCTGAACGAGTAGGTAGCCCATCGAAGGAGTGTAGAAGCCATATGTCGCGTCGGAGCCGCTTGTTTCTCGATCTTTTGAATCATACGCGCATACAGAGGTGTCATCTCGGTAGGAAAGCTGCTCAAAATAGTATCAATGTTACTTCGCAAGTGCCAATTTTCTCCCAGGTCCTTAGTTGCCAACGCGACCCACAAGAAATTTCCAGATGCTTTGGTCAGAACTTTATCCACGAGCCGTTGTCTAGTCGCGACGCCCTTTGGAATCATGACTGCGACGACCTCTTCAACATAAGCTTTTATATCATCGTAAGTGTCGATTGTTGATAACATATGTGTTGTAGACTTGAAAGGCAGCTGCTTTATTCTCATAGTGATGTCTGTCGTTGGCCGAGAAAGCAAAAGGATCTTAAACCGTAAGCTTTGGTTGAGCGCTTTGAAACATTGGAATATGGTTTGAACGGCTCCAGGTTCACTTTCATCCAATCCATCTATGATCCAAAATTGATTAGAGTGAAGTTCGAGTGGATCTGTCATCGCGTTTCCAAATAACCTTTCACACAAGACAGCAGCACTGATGCCTTCCAAATTTGTGCCAAAATGCTCCGCTATTTGCGACAGTTTAATGCGAAGCGGAGGAGACCATCGGGCCATCTGGAACACAAGTGACCGAAAAAGATAAGATGCGGAGCGCTTTGATCTGTCGGAGAATTCGAAAGAGTGATAATGGCAGGAGGGGTCGTTCCACCTTCTGCGAACGACAGAAGAGATATAAGTGGCTAAAACCGACTTTCCTGTCGCCGGAGCGCCGGAAATCCAGAGCAAATGTGGCCCAGATTCTTCTTTCTCAACCCAATTATAAAACCATTGGTGATGGTGAATCCAATGGCATGTACCGTCTCTAAATCGAGTCGAAAATCTTTGCGAATTCCGAGCGAGATCTGTTGCATCAATACCAAGCAACTTTCCTACCTCTACGCTTTCACTGGGGTTAGTTGTTTCAACATAATCAGGTGCTATATTTCAGTCAGTGAGGGTGCAGGACATTTTTGGAAGGAAGAAAATTTACAAGCCTCTATATTTCCCGACGTGATCTTGCTCAGCAGATTTCTGACATCTTTGTACCGAGAACAATCGCGGTTTTCAAATTTACATATTGTGTGATGATCTGCCACCATGGGGATGCTTGTCTCATTTTGGAGATTTAGTACGCCCGAATCTTTGTCGACAATCTATACCTGCGGTATCAATATCACTGGTAAAAATAGTTGACGACGAAACTTACATATGATTTACCACCAACGCCGGACGTTTTCAGTGTTTCGTAAAAGGAGAAAAGCTGGAGATCCTGGCTGACATTTGTAAATTCATCGTTGATACTTTGAAGAAATGTTGAGTTTGATGCGAGTTCTTTAACATAGTCCTTAGACATTCCGAAAACTTGAAGTAATTGGCTAAGAGCTTCAGCTCCGTTACCTCCGCGATGTGGTGTAGACATGAATATTACGGCTTTCAGTTGAGACACAATATTTGTATAAGCTTTATCATTCAATCCGATCGTGAACGCCTGTTAGAACGGGTTTAGTATGCCAAGCTAATACAGAGGCAGATGAACCCACCTTCTTCGCAACGAGGCCCCCCATTGAGTGGGTAACAAAAACAAGAGGTAGCTAAATCAGTCAGTTCTAGCATCTCAAATTGGAATGGCAAGTCCTACGCTTCCTATCGGGATATCCTGCTGCTCGTATTTCATTTTGAAAAGCAGATCTTTAGCAAAGTCCATAATATTCATCGTGGTAGACGATCCTGCCAGTGCGGCGGCATAACCAAACGTCCAAACTCTAACATTTCTCATCTCAGGTTCCGATACCAGCCATTGGGGCCAGAAATTAGCTCTGTCATGAGCCCATGACCATGACCGATAGCATGATCCTCCTAGGCCATGGAGAAATATTACATCCACAACCGGATGGCGAGGTAATGAAATGGCAAAAAGTCCCGTGGGGTCTTTGGATTTGGAAATGCTATTAGCGCTGCCCTGTTTTATGGGGGCTAATCGAGAAGTCGCAATGCGGGGGAGATCGCGAGCTTCAGGAACAGACTGGCTTCTCGATGCGCGGCTTTGTGACGAGCCATCAATGTCCATAGCCTCGCTATATGCCTCATCATACTTCAAGCTATCGTAGGATTCTGTAATGCCGAGTTGCTCATCAGAGTATTCTTCAACAGCGACATCGTACCCTGGTGGAAGTGATCGATTTTCGCGGGTTTGTAGAAAGCCAGGACGCTTTAATTTCTTGAACTATTATCAAGTTAGTGAAGTTTCAGGTGTGTTGAATACCTGAGAGCTACCAAGCCGTTACCCTCCATCGCAAGCTGCGTTTACATAGTTTGTCCCGCTAGATCTAATATTACGACGAATGTATTGACGTCCCAGCTAACTGAGGTTTTCGCATGTATGGTTGAGCGATGGGAATTGTCTTCCGTGTCACGAAAGTTGTGACGCTGACATCGGCAGTAAGGCTAGTCTTACAGAGCCATTGATTGGGATGACTTTTTCTTTTTGTAAGGTCGCACGTGGTCGATCGACGATCAGGCAGAAGGAGAGGCTCACTGGTGTCTGGGCCATACAGTGAGGCGGCAATTTGGGTCTGTTCCCGAGGTATTCGTGATGGGGATAGGTCCATTTTTGGAAAGGACGGATGAGGCGGAGGCGCAGACCCGGGTTTTGACAGGGCTTCTAGACTCAAATATCGATAATGCGGAGGTGGGTATAAATGTGCATGTTCTCCGGTAGCCTTACAACACCCTGGAAAGAATCCTTCAAGCCTGAACCAAAAGTGGGCGAATCTTACATTTAACGAACAGACATCGACTCTTGGGCTGTACTGTATCTGTCAGCATCACTTATTCCGATTACTACAATATTATTAAATCCTGTAGTCGAGTTTTGATTACGATCATAACCCTTCTTTAACTATGGCATCACAGAATACCTCGGATACTTCGACCGTTATGGTACTCGACGGGACCGATCCAGCGATCGTTACAGACTACGTTCATCCACACTCAAGAAATTCTGGTCGTCAAGAAGATTCAGTTGTGCCTCCAAAGACTGGCGGAGAATTTCAAGTGGATGATAATGTAATAGCTGGTTAGTTCATCACCATAATACCACCTACCTAGGTGATTTTGAGAATTGTCTAGCCTTGCCTGTGTCGGGGACGAAGTTTGTAACAGCATATCACTATGGCTCCTCCATGTGGGGGTTGACAGCAAAGGTCGTTACCGAGCTTCCTGGTGGAAATATTAGAAACTACATGTTGAAAGTAGGTCAAAGAGAGCTTTCCACTGTAACCTAGTAACATCAGCTACAGGTTGTACCTAATGAAAAGCCGGGGAGGTATATGCTAGAGGGTGAATATGAGTCTGCAAAGGCCATGCACCAAGTTGTGCCATCTTTTACGCCAGTTGCTCATGCCTGGGGAGCTCTCAAAAACGGGCCTGGTTACTTCTTGCTTTCCGAATTTCGTGATATTGGACAGCAACCTGCGAGTCCTGGAAGGCTAGCAATGCGATTGGCAGAACTTCATAGGAACTCCGTTTCGCCTACCGGAAAATTTGGTTTTCATGTGACTACATGCCATGGAAGAATTCCGCAATACGTCGGGTGGGAGTCTTCGTGGGAAGTTATGTTCGGCAAGATCCTTGGGAGAGCCATGGATATTGATGAGGAGACACATGGCGAATGGGAAGAATTCAACGCAGTACGAAAGCTGCTTTTCGACTTCGTAATTCCCAGACTTCTCCGTCCATTACAAAGTGAAGGTAGAAATATAAAACCGTGTCTTATTCATGGGGATTTGTGGGATGAGAACTGCGCCGACGATATGAGAACTGGTGAGCCCTTTGCTTTCGATGCAGGAAGTGTCTATGCGCATAACGAGTACGAGATTGGATATTGGAGACCAGTCAGACATCGGTTGAGTCATGGAACATACGTGAGGGCATACAAGAAGCACTTTCCGATCTCAGAGCCAGGTAGGTCGTGTTCATCCTCCGAATTGTTGGTTTCATTCTGCCAGCGCATTAACGCTCGTCCATAGAGGAAGACTGGGATGCGAGGAACTTACTTTACTCAATGAGGTGGAACATATCACTCTCTGTACTTGTCCCTATTAGTGGGCAAAGAAAGGTGTAAGTTCATCCTAGCTACTGTCGTGGTGAAGTGCTAATTGCGATGGACCAGTGTCTTTGATGATATGAAGATTCTCTGCCGGGATATTTGCCCAGATGAATTAGCTAAAGTGGAGGCTCAATTCACGGTAACGGGTAAGAATGATTCGACAGACGTTGCAGATGAGGAGGAGGAGGAGGAAGAAGAAGAAGAAGAAGAGGAAACATAAATATAGGCGGTCCCGGGAAATCAGATAGATATATATCCATTAAACTTCCGAGAGCGATTGCTCTTGTAACATAATTTATATCTTAGAGAAGGTCACATAATCATGAGAGGTTCCAATTGATAGTGAAGATACTTCACCCCTTTTCATTTGTGGCGATCCTAAAAGTGGGTACATCAATCGGGACTAATTTAGCCGAGACTCCGCAGGCGTTTTCTCCTCTTTCCTGCTTCCAACAACATCAGATTTATATGAGATTTGTTCCGCATTCTCTTGTTTCGATAACGCAGGTTAAGTTGAGCCGCAAGTATGTCTCCAAGCCAGAGCATATCACACCAGGATAATTATTTCCCTCCTTTCTCCTCGCTTCCCCTTCAAAAGGATGGACCTCGAGGTAATGCTTGGGGCCGTTTTGGCCCTACCGATAGCCTTGGAATGTTGAATTTACTTACGCCCAATGTCGTTGCCCAAGCTGCAACCCAGATTAAAACCGGCGAACGAGTCTCGCTAGACTGGCCCCTCAATAAGCCTTTGTATCCAAGCTACAAACGCGTGGCTTTTCGTCATGATATCATTAATAGAGGCAAAGGAGGAGAGGAATTGCGGGTCGTGAACGACGACATACTGACTTTCAATACTCAATGTAGTAGTCAATGGGATGGGTTCAGGCATTTTGGTTAGTTGTCTTTGAGAGATATGAATTCATCTTAGCTTGTCTCACTTCAATTTGTTTAGGATATCAAAGAGAGAAACGATATTTCAACAATCGAACACACGAAGAGATAGGAAACTCTGCGGTTCTCGGGATTGATGGTAAGAGTGACTAAAATCCAAAGTTCAACACACAGTCTGACTTCTGTATCAAGCCTGGGTTGACAGTGGTGGTATTGTGGGACGAGGCGTGCTTCTTGACTATACCTCCTGGGCCGCCCGTAATTCGATTGCACTAGATGTTTTTACTCGTACTTGCATCCCAGTGTCCCACTTGCAGCGAATGGTGGAAGAGCAGCAAATATCTTTTGAACCTGGAGACATTCTATTCCTGCGGACAGGTTTCACTGCTGCATTTAACAAGTTGAGTGAGTCTCAACAGGAAGCCATTTCACTGCGCCCAACGGCAGATTTTGCTGGTATCGAAGCATCAGAAGAGACGCTCAAGTTTCTATGGAACAATCAATTCTCGGCAGTTGCTGGCGATTGTCCAAGTTTTGAAGCCAGTCCAGTACATGGGCCAGGTGTTGATGATACATGGTCCCTTCACGAATGGCTTTTGGGTGGATGGGGAATGCCCATTGGGGAGATGTTCGACTTGGAGGCGCTGAGCGACAAATGTCGTGAGACTGGTCGTTGGAGTTTCTTCTTGTGCAGTGTGCCTTTGAAGGTACCTGGAGGTGTTGCTAGTCCGCCCAATGCGGTTGCTATATTTTAGGTTACTCATACTATCTCTTTGTTCTACTCCAGCAAGCTATATCTTCAAACGCTTTTTCAAACAGTACAGAATAACTGATTTCTGCTGTGCTGACTGTTATCTAAATCAGCACTTCATTTCTCAGTAAACATGGTGGAGAAATATCGTCGTCACGTGCCATCAAAGGGCGTAGAGTTGACATGCAGGGCGATAAATAAAATAACTCATTGACTACGAGAAATGCTCCTCTTTCTCCCTTCTCTTGTTCTTCTTTCGGGGCCTTAGGCAAATAGACTTTATTTTTCTTAAAGACTTCAAAATGTCAGACGGGGGTGATTCCCTACAATATCATCGGAGTGTTGGGACTTCCTCTCCAGCTTTGGTATGTGATTGGAATGTTCTGTCGTCTGAGGCTAACGCTAGCTTATCCAGTCTGAAATGAGCCTTGATCATACCTATACTCCGGAGTTCAAGGTTGGGATGAGACCAGAGATAAGACAGCTGTACCGCCCAAACGATAAATCGACTTGGGATGAATGGAATCCAAAAACAGCAGTGGTTGATGTTGAAGCGGGATCGTACACGCAGGAGTTTGCCCTTATCGTACGCCGCGAACCGCACCCAAGTAATGACAATCAAGCTGCTCTCAAGTCAATCACTGTACAGAGTCCGTTGATAAGAAAAGCCCTCGAGGCTGTATTCGATGGATACGAAGGACTTGAGACTCGACTAAGACAATTGACTT
The DNA here is from genome assembly GCF_000409485.1 of Glarea lozoyensis ATCC 20868. Classification (NCBI taxonomy): domain Eukaryota; kingdom Fungi; phylum Ascomycota; class Leotiomycetes; order Helotiales; family Helotiaceae; genus Glarea; species Glarea lozoyensis. The sequence goes on along the minus strand of NW_007361002.1, from coordinate 3,156,766 downwards.
TCGAAGCTCCCTTCCATTCATTCTACTACAGGTGGCATCGATTCGAGAGCTTACGAAATTTGGAATCTGATGAGTCGACTAAAGCTCATTTGACCTTGCTGTACAACATCATCTCTCAAGAAATCTTGCCGTACATTCATACTATGCAAGATTTTACCAAGAATAGAGTCATTAGTTTCACACATTTGTGGACGATTTTCGCTCCTGGAACGGAAGTGTACACCAAAATCAAGGGCCACGATTGTGCTGTGAGACTTAAAAGCAGTAGCTACGGAGCGAATATGAGTGGAGAGTACTTTTCGCTTGAGTGTATGTACATCGACTGTGACGGCTCGAATTTTGGCTATGTCGATGCCTCGGTCGAGATAAATTCATTCGCCGGGGTCAAGAGGTTGAGTGATCTAGAGGCTATTCCAATTCACCTACATCCTAACATCGAGGAACTTGTGGAACGGCTTCACATCAGAGGTGACAAGTTTGAGCAGCTCAATGGCTTCCATCATATGTCTTACTCGGGATTCTATACAGCCCGGTCTTCCAGACAAGTCCGAAATCGCCATGTAAGTCATGTGGGAATTTCCGCTCAAAAGCTACGATATGCTTACCCTGTTTTTTGAATAGATAGCAAGCGGTCGAATTATCGTTGACCCACATACTTTTGGTATTTATAGTATGTCTGGACCGAGCCTGGCAGTTCTTGAAAATGACCGAGCTACGACTTACAGTAGCAAGTCTCTCTTTAAATCGGGCGACAGTGTCATTCGATCGGCGACCGAGGAAGAATTTCGAATGTACGAGGAGGCTCTACAAAAGTGTCAAGAGCTTCGGGACAACAATTCGAATCCCACGCGTAAGCATTTACCTCACTCTTATCTCTAATAAAACTAAACTCGTTAATAGCAAGAGTTCTTAGCTGTAAGCAAAGATTGCTTTGTGCACCAAGCGTTCGAGGCTACTGCCTCACGGCTAAGATTTGGGGTAAGTCTTCCGTTCAACAAAACCAAGACATTCGTAGACTAAAATGTTAATTTCATAGCCGAATTCGATGTTGAGAAAGTTTCCAGAATAACTTGGAGTACTGATGTATTTGCAAGACTTGTCCTTCCTCGTGGTACGAAAGAAATCATACGTGCCTTCGTGCAGGAGCAACTCTCGCACGATGATGGATTTGACGACATCGTATCTGGAAAGGGTAGCTCTCTCCAAATATCTCTGAGCTATTCGATTTGCAACGAAGTACTGACAGTGTCATTCTAGGTCTAGGATTCATAATGTTGCTGAGCGGGGAACCAGGAGTTGGGAAGACACTTACGGCTGAGTCTGGTAAACTTTTCACCAACGGCCTAAAGTTTTACATCACTAACTCGACCAGTTGCTGAAGAGATGTGCCAGCCTCTTTATGCGATGAGTGCAGGAGAACTTGGCGAAACTGCTGCTGAGGTTGAAGAGCAACTTGAGATGGTCTTAGAGCTCACAGCGAAGTGGAACGCCATCTTACTACTTGACGAATGCGACATGTTCCTCGAGGCTCGTACAACTGCAGACATAAGACGCAATCGTCTTATATCAAGTATGTTATCCCACTTGCCCAAAAGAAAGGGCCTCAATTGAAAAGTCCTTGCTTATGCCTCTTAACTATTTAGTCTTCCTGAGAAAACTCGAATACTACCGGGGCGTCATGTTCCTCACATCCAATCGCATTGACGATTTCGATCCCGCATTTGAATCCCGAATTCATCTCACCATACATTATCCTGCGTTGGATACTGCGAGTAGGCTTCATATCTGGCGAACATTTGTTGAAAATGGGAACTCGGAAAATGGCCTAAGCGATCGGGAGATAGAGAAATTGGCGACGATTGAGATGAATGGTCGACAGATAAAGAATACTGTCAAGACAGGGCGTCTTCTTTCAAAGCAGCAGAATAAGCCACTGTCTTTGAAACACCTTGAGATGGTGCTGAAAGTCAAGAGAGGAGACTTCGCGTAGAGTCAAGTTTGAATTAGAAGCAAGAAGTTGTAGGTAGAATTGGGAAATTTTGCAACAGGTAGTAGATGACTATAACACCCTTTCAGAAATTGTCAGCAACTAAGAGACTCCAAGACTTTCAACATCAATCAGTTAACGACTCCATCAAACATAACTGATGATTCTCAACAGCAAGAATATCAAGAAATTCACTAGGTCTTTGCAAGTTGAAAATAAATCCAAAGAAGTCACAACCTTCACTCAGTACGATCGCAAGAAGATTTACAATCCTTCCAAGGCCTCAAACAGCTCCAACACCATTGCATCTTACACCGACAAATCATATGCAAACAGCCCTCCGTCCGCTCAACCACGAACCCACACGAAGGACAAGTCTTCCACCCATTCTCCTTTGCTAAATCCTTGACCATCAATCCATCTTTATCATCTTTACAGACACCCTTATGAGCTCTCTTCTTACACAGCACACATGTCTTCCTCTTGCATGCGCAGATAGCCAGGTGTTTATTGACCATAAGAGGAGGTATGAATTTGTTGCAGATTGGGTTGGAACAGTATATCGGGTTTTTGCACTGGACTTCCTCGACCATTTCTCTGTATGCTTTGGTGAAGGAGAGAGATAGGTTGGTTGAGGCGGAACGGACACGAATGAGCTGTCCACAGCATTCAAATGGACTTCGAGACTGCAGGGCAGATTTGAAGCCGCCTGTGTGTTGGTTAGAAGTTTGATAGCCAAGATTGGGGATGAAATTTCATACCTGATAAACAGCGCCGACAATACTCGTGATTACAAGGAAGTGCTGATGACATGCTTTTGGGAATTCTCTCCATACACGCGGCACAGTAAGTCTTTTCCACTTTCGTCTTTGTTTGCGAGTCTGTTGTGCGAAGTGGAAAGACTTTTGTACAAGTTTTGGGCCGGCTCAATCGTTGGATTAGGTCTTGTTGGTGTTTGATCCTCGTATCACGGCTTGAGACAGCATTCGGAGTTGTTTCTTCACTTGTGATTACTAGGTTTCCTTCCACTTGGCTTGAATTATCACTCTCGAGGGTGTTCATGTCTGAATTGGGTCTTGTATCACTGACAGGCTCCTGTGCCTCCATCAAATTACCAGCATTCGAGGGACCAGGCGTAAACTCAGGATGAGGTTCAATCCACTTGCCCGAAAATATATCGACAAATACCTGCTCAGTTCCTTCTTCATCTTTCGGAATCAAGTGATCTAAAACCGTCAGGATTTGAGTATTACCCACATCAGCCATGGATTCTTCGTCGTTGTCATCCTGGAGTTCATCGACGGAATCAGATTCAGACGCCCAATAGCACACGTTTGTCTAGAAGAAAATCAGTTTTATGAACCCAAATCACGCGAAAGTTCCCAAGCAATCCTGATTTATTCAGATGATGTTCGTAGAATATTAAAAAGATTCCATAACCCCTATACCAAATCAAAAAGCAGCCCCAGAGCTATTTAGGACATTGGGAATTTGAAATACACTAACAGCAATATCAGGTGTAAAGCGCAGACACAACTCCGTTGCAGCCACCCGCTGTTCATAATCTTGCTCAAGCAAAATGTCAGAACTGGTTTCGACTGCTTTGCCTTGAATTGGTAGGCGGGCTTCTCGAAAATTCTTGACCCTTCCGAGGATACTCAGGTAGCAAGTGAGTGCTTCTCCAAGAGTTTTGCCTATTTGTTCGTCGTCGAGATTCATTTTGTAAGGCTGTGTCAGGGTGCGTAAATGTTGGTAGAATCAAGAGCCAAAGTGTGGTGAGCAGCAATAGATTCAACTTTTGTGACGAGTCTGTATTATGAATAGATTGGATGGTTTCGGATTTAATGGAATAGTAAGCTAATTCCAATAATCGCAGCTTGACATCTCTGACTATCAGTGCTCACATCAAAATTCTGGAAATGTACGAGGCTGGGAGTATGGCGCTTCTGCCTACAGTCATCGTTCACAACTCGAATCAGAAGTCAGTTCACGCAGACATAACAAGGCTGAAGCCGTGGTAGGGCTCTCTACCCAGTATGCTGCTACTCTGTAGAGTCATTGTCTTTCTGGAATACTTGGTTAGTCCATATCTAGATATCGGTATTTCTTTACGAGGTTAAAGATTAGGCAGAGCCCGCTTAAGCGAGAATAAATTGATGTCAAAGATAATCTTACACTTCGTGTCACATCAATTTCAAAAGTACGAACTGCGAAAGATTTCATGCGGTTCAATAACTTGTTTGGGAATTTAACACAAATCCGTGCTTTTGTTTTAAGTATAGTCGTTTAAATCCTAAAATCGGAGCTGGAATAGCTCTCCAGATCTTATCTTATTCTAATATTCGACATCTCTGAATAATAATTACTTCAGATACAGAGTAGTTTAACATATATAGGTGCCTGTTTTAGTGGAATAAATGAATTTTATGTTGTTCTTGAATGGCAACATATCTTGAGGTTCAACTCTGCAAATCTAACATCAATTCTCCTTCAACACCACACCCCAACACACGCAAACCCCCCTATTCCCCCAAAACATTTCAAATCAACCCCTCCCCCTCCTACGCTCAACAATGGGGGCATCAGAAATGCGGGGTTCATGTGGGACATCCCCCATACTCGGTACATTGCCCCACCACCAAATCCGGGGAAGACTGCAACCCCAACACCCAAAGCAGCAAGACATTTCCAAGGCCAATATCACAGATATTAAAGGCACGTCAGAAGTAGTATCTCCATCATGTATCCCTTCCCTTTTCCACGCTACGTCCTTAACCTACTCATCCTAAAACCCCCTTAATCTCTAAATTCTAACCGAAAAGAGTTATGCATGTACGTACCCCCTTAACCACCCATAAAAACACTTCCACACATTAGAATAAAAATTAAAGGACTGATAATTCAAAGGTCGTAATAGTAGGCACCGGCCCCTCGGGCCTCATCCTCGCCCTCCTCCTCTCGCGGGCAAACATCCGCGTAACCCTCCTCGACGGCGCCTCCACGCTCGACGACCGCCCGCGCGCCGCCCACTACGCACCCTCCGCCATCCGCGTCCTGCGCGACGCAGGCGTGCTCGACGATGTCCGCTCCAAGGGCTTCATCCCCGGCGCCATGATGTGGCGGAAGATCGACGGGTCCCCTATAGCAGGTCTCAAAGACACGCCGGAATCGCGCGGAGAGGATGGATTGACGGTTTTACCGCTGAATATGTTGGGGAAGGTGTTACTAAGTCATGCGGAGAGGGAGGGGAATATTAGTGTGAAGTGGGAGCATAAAGTGGTGGATGTAGGACAGGATGAGGGTGGTGCGTGGGCGGTTGTGGAGATGAGGGATGGGAGCGAGGTGAGGGTTACGGGGGATTATTTGGTCGGGTGTGATGGAGCGAATAGTCGGGTTCGGAAGGCGCTTTTTGGGGATGTGTTTGAGGGGAAGACGTGGGATGCGCAGATTGTTGCTACGAATGTATGTCCCCCCAATTTCCTCGCTTGATGTCGGAGTGCTAATGCGTGAGTTTCTAGGTATACTACCCCCTTCACGATTTCGGGTTCACTGATATCAATAACATCATCCATCATGAAGACTACTACATGGCAGCCATCATAAGCAAAGACGGCATGTGGCGCGTCTCCTACGGCGAAGACCCGAAACTGAGCTACGAAGAAGTGCTCGCGAACCAACCCGCGAAATACGAGCGCATGCTCCCCGGGAACCCGAAACCAGGCGATTATAAACTCACAAACGTCGGCCCCTACCGCATCCACCAGCGTTGCGCAGAGTCTTTTCGCGTAGGTAAAATCACCTTGGCAGCCGACGCAGCGCATCTCGTGAACCCCTTCGGCGGCATGGGGTTAACGGGTGGGATTGTAGATGTAGGTGGGTTGGCGGAGTGTTTGATAGGTATTGAGAAGGGAGTTGCGGATGAGGATATACTGGATAAGTATAGTGAGAAGCGGATGGAGAAGTGGAGGGAGTATATCAATCCGATCTCGAGTGATAACTTTTTGAGGGTTTCGGCGACGGATCCTGAGGATCCGTTTACGACGGATGAGTTTTTGAAGTTTTGTAGGGAGATGGAGGAGGATGGGACGGGGAAGATGAAGAGGGATTTTGACGCAGTGAGTTTTGAGAATTCTGGATGTGTGAGGTGTGAAGCTGATTTTGAGTGTGATAGTCTGTTTATGATATTTGCCATGACTTTACGCAGTACTATCGAGATGCTCCGGTTAGCAAGACGCCGGCAACCGCTGTAATGAATGGAACGACTGCGGTGAATGGGGTTGAGGGTCATGCAAGTAATGGTATCAAGGTATAATAGGTAGTCTGAGTGAATCTTAGCACTTTAGCCCATCTGCCAATAATAATTGCGAGTATAGATATACAGTGTGTACTGATATTATGCTACGTCAGATTACATTAATTACATCTGTGATGTCCAGCTCTATCCACATAATACGTCTAGAAAGCGTACCTTGCATCCCCTCCTTTATATATGACAATAAAGTTTCCTAGCGGACAACAGGCACTTACGATATGCAGCTATATCATCGTCTAAAATAAACCCCTTTTAGTCCAAACACCTAAATCATATGACCTATCATGATGGCGTTCTTAGCGCAACTTCCAACGTGAAAAACCCAACCAAAATCCCACAGCAAATAATCTTATCCGCGCTTGGGGTTAACAAGTCGCCATTAAACCAACCCTTTTCAGCGGCAGGAGTTACGTTCCCCTCAAATTTTTCCTCCATCTCCAACAATCCCTCTTCAGCTTCACCATTACTCTCCTGTTCCTCCCTCCACGGCTGCTGGCTATAGAAATTATAACACCACGTAGCCACACTCACAATCCCACCACCCGCAACCCTCCAAGTTGTGAAGGTCGAAGCCCTCAATTGCGGCAGCAGAACAAACTGACTAACAGCAATTGTAACCAAACTCGCAGCCGTCCCAATCAACTTCAGTATATTATCCCTCGCTCGCAGCACAACTGCAACGACTAGCCCCGTACCCGACGTTATGATAGTGAGGATAAGGACCGCGATCGCGATATCGAAGAACTCTGGCGTCGTGGCATTCGGCGGGAGGGACGGCGAGGGCGCGAGCGGGTATGCTATCAACGCGAATAGCATTCCCCAGATATACAGATATGCCTGCGATTCCCAGAACTCTCCTGTCTTCGTCGATGTTTCGGTAGCGATGCTTGCGAGCGCAGACAGACATGCGATTACGAAGCCAGCGACTGGTGCGAGGAACCATGCGCCTGCTCCTTCGACCGCGGGAGCACTTGAGGACGATGGGATGTTGAAGACTACCAAGCCAACGCAGAGAAACCCGAGCGATACCCAGGCAAAGACGTTGCGTTGCGGTTTGATCATATAGTGATGGAGGATACCCGTCGTAGGAAGTTTCGCCAGTATGCAAACTTGTAGCAGATTCGGTGATGTCTTTGGCAGAACCGTATAGTAAATCAGGTTATTCGTCAAGTACAACCCCGCTGGCAGCGCATACTTCAAGATCCGCTTGTACTCGGAACTGTCACGATTCTGCAGACTCTGGAAGATTTTCACAAGGCCCGTGATTGAAAATCCATCATTCGCACGAAGTAGGAAGACGGTCGCAATCAGTAACTTCAATGCCTCGGAAAAGAGCGTGAGAAGAGCGGCTGAGATCTGCGGGTAGGTGTGGAATGCATGATAGGCATAGTTTGCCCGGACTGTCTCGCAGGATACGTAGAGGAGTAGGAGAAGCGAGGAGATTGAGAGTGCCATCTTCACGGGAGGAGATCGTGAGATGGTTTGAAGATGTGTTGCCCAAAGTCAAAGAGACTCTCGTCGCTCTGGTCGAGGCTCAGCTCGCTTTGCACGTGGTAAAGAATAGGGGTCTCGATCTTCAGGGATCTAAAGCAGCTGAAGTGCGCTTTCCTCGGGGTCCAGGCGGCGAAGTTAGGCTTCCATAGCGGCGGCTTCTAGCAGATTACTCGAGTACACCTGGTTAAGCGCTGCGCACAAGCTTTGCAGATTCAGTTCCAGGCCTGATTAAGCGAGGACCTGGCGATTCTCCGCTGTTGTGGAACAGAAGGTCCAACCAAACTCACAACATCATGTCCTGAATCCCTCGTGGACTACAACATTCCAACATTCCAACAAACCTACTTTCAACGCCAATTACAAGAAGATGGTTGGTTTTGCCTTTCAGTGAGTGGAGTATCCCGCACCTCCTATGAAGTGCGAGCGCCCACGCCCGAAAAAAGAAACCTCGGGCGGGAAGGCGCGCTGAACAAGTCGTGGCTTTCCTCCTTTCCGACGCCACCAAGAATGTTCTGAGATAACATGGGGGTTTGCTGCAACCTCCTGGGATTCTTCATTTAAAAATATTCTTGGAGGCAGACGAGTACTCTGTGAGTCTCTAATTGTTTGTTATCGCCAACTAACTGTTGGCGCAGCAGTTGGCTTTCCTCTAGTGCTATTTTCATAATGGGATGTTTTCTTACTCCCCGCGTCTGCTTAACCTTCGCTCATATTTACGATAACTACGGCTTGCTGGCGCTTGTGAGCCTCATTCTCCTATCGCACCCCTAAATACGGACAAGCGAGACCCCTTTTACTCTCCCCTCCATCCCAAACGGAACAGCGAGCCACGACACTGGAGCAGGCAACCTTTAAATGCCCTGATTTAAATGAACATCCCAAATTGCTTATCTCGTACCCGCAAAAGTCGAAGCCTTTCATTCTGGATCCAGAAAGCGGATACTACATCACGGGCCACAGGGTCTCGGTAACGCCTTTGAGAGGTGGAAATCTCTCCATCGTGAGGCTCGAGCTTACACAAATCTGGAATTTCAAATGAGATGTGCGCCACTCGTAGAATTCAGAGCGGGTTTTTTTTACGCCGAGCATGAGAATCTTGTTCGAAATAGATGTGCTGACATGCTTTAGGCGCCAGATAGGGGATGTCCTGATAAGTGTTCGGCAGCTAAATTAATAAGATCATGTCCCTCTGATCTCGCCCAAGTTTTGTATTTCTCATTGAATTATTTTGCTGTCGCCGTCGGTCTTTCTATTTTTACCCCACTGTCGTTATGTCGAACTTTCGTTTATTCTTCAATCGTGTGATTGTCAACTGGCACTTTATTCTTATCTTTTCGATCTGTTTGCTCAGCATTCATTTTTTCTTTCTGAATGACTATCAACTTCAAGTCAACGACTCTCAGGTTGGTGTTGTACCCGCCGCCGATGCGCAATCAACATCCACACCTGAGAGCCCAGTAATTCTCGATCCCAACGCTGGTAAAGAAGGAGCAAACACCGTGGGCTTAGAGCATGGAAGCTCAAACGAAGTCTCCGTTGTCTCCGATGGCAAAGGAAATACTACGGCTTCGAGTACGCCAGGCGACAAGAGTTACTTGTCGATCCCATACAAACCCGAAGACGAATACCTCGCAATCTGCGTCTCCATGAAAGACCAAACCAAAGATCTTCCCGAATGGCTCATCCACCACTACCACCACGTCGGCATCCGCCGTTTCTACATCATGGACGACGGATCCGATCCCCCAATTTCTCAACAACTCACCGACTTCGGCATCCCCAAATCAGCACTCACCTTCCACTACCAAGACCGCGCGACGCGCGACGAGCACATGCAAGTAGTATTCTACGAGCAATGCCAGCAATGGTTCGGCGACAAACACACCTGGATCGCCTACATTGACGGCGACGAATTCCTCGAAGCAACTGGCAACGAAACTGTTCAAGACGTGCTACGCAGCTTCGACGACGATGACACCGTAGGCGCCTTGGGCGTGCACTGGAAAATGCACAACTCAAATGGTCTCCTAACCCGTCCCGAGTCCGCGCGCAAGGGCTTCACGACCTGTCTCTGGGACTCGCCCGAAGACTATCTCGGCGGGACAGACGACAACCACCACATCAAGTCTATCGTCAAGACCTCGAAATTCGCGCACTATGCGAACCCGCATAAATTCGAGCTCAGGGACGGCGCGAACACGGTTACGGAGCATGGGGATGTGGTGACGACGATTGCGTGGAGGAGTCCGATTACGCGGGATCGCGTCGCGTTGCATCATTATGCGGTGAAGAGCAGACAGGAGTATGAGGAGAAGATGGCGAGGAGTAATGGGATGGGACAGCCTAAGGGGGAGGAGTTTTGGAATCATATGGAGACGACGCCGAGTAGTGTGTGTAATGAGATGGCGATGTATGATCCGTAGGTGAGGGGAGGATGCGAACGGACATGCTATTCAGAGCGTGAGGGGATGGTGCCTCAACTTGGATCGAAAGCTGTGAAAGCTATCAGCAAGGCTCGAAGGAAACTCGCGCGATCGAACTTAGGGTGTCAATATCGCCATCGTATCTCATTATACCCATTCGCATCAGGACCAGAATGATTTCGTTACACCTGGACCCTGTTTGTCACCACATATCCACCAAATATAGATGCCAAAAAGCAGACCACAACCCGAGGCTGGGAATTTTCCAAGGGCCGAAAGCCATGTCGTCGAAATAGAAGTAAGACGGCATGTCGTTGGGGTCCACGCCGCGTTGTGTAACTTGACGGGTCATTTATCCGAACCAACGACTCAAGTTTGACGAGTTGGAAGTTAGAAGGACCTGACTTTAAGCGATTGAAGATACAGAGGGGGATATTGGTGGATTTTCTATGTTGAAGGAAGATTATGGAGTCTATATGACAAGTCCATAGTCAGTATTTATGGAGCGGGTGGAGGAGATTTGAGGAATTAGGCGGGAGGAGAGAGGAGAATGATGGTTTTGTAGATGATAATTTTTCTAAGTCGATGAATAAATATTGTGAACATTATCTTATCTTAGTTTAATTTCAAACTCCGTGCTCTACTAGTTTTATCTTATTAAAAACGTGCTATGGAAGCCACCTCAGAATAATAGATTTCCATGCTATAACTCAGAAAGACTTAGACCTGTTATGCCAACCCCATAAAACCTTCCTAAACCGCATTCATGTTACAGGCATAGTGATAACTCAGCAACCCATCACGCCAAGACACACACTCTCATAGATTTGCCAGCTATCTGGTCTTTCCCATCTCTTGCTTATATCCCTCAAACCATCACATCCCTTTACTCTTACAACAGATATCAATTCCCTCTAGCACCTACCTTCCAGCTTTACAATCGCAGGGCTGAATTTAAGTACCAAGACACCTGCGTATGTCTAGAGATGTTCAGAGCACGATATACGACCAAGTTGTGTTTCAATCCACCACAAGTCCTCTGCGAAATACTAAGCTCTACAACATGACTGCCATTCAAAGACGCCTATTGTGTGAGTCGTACAGAGATTTGTATTTAGGGCAGATGTGTAGGTTGATATGGAAATAGTTGCAAAATGGGCAACGAAAGATCGAACTAAATCCTGCATCATCCTTCATTTTTTCAGGCTACACATTCTCAAAGTCATAATTCGCTCCCTCATACGGCACTATTTGAACGTCTTACTTATTCCCCTGTTTCGTGGCTACACAAATTCAAATGAAAACCGAATTCATATCAACCACCGCGAGGAACAGCGTCGAAACATCTCTGTCAAAAAAGATAAAGTATGAGGGATAATCAATTTGGTGAATAAGGTTTGAAGCAAACAAACACATTCCCAAAATTAACACGGCCTCCTACACCCTAGATGAATGAACTATTACAGACAACCTCCTCGCTCTCTCTTCATCTATAAAATTACGAATGTCTAGTGTTTCCTACAGTTATTATATTTGAAAGATAGCGTCTGAAACATCCGCGTTGTAAGATATTACTACCCTTATATAACATTTCAATTCGGACATACGAATTCCCAAAAGTCAACAGGAGCGACCGGGAAAGCTACCACCTTTATCCTAAACATTTCAGTCTGCAAATATTACGAAATATTTGGGTGTGAATATGAGAAGTAGACGGGCTAACTTACTATAACAGAATGCCGTGAATGAGGCAAACAAGACGGGAATCAAGGCATCAGATATATTCGTTTTCATACATAGCATTTCAGTTCAACCATACAAATTCCACAATCCCACCCAAGACCCAAGCCTAGCCATCAAACTAATCATTCCAAATCACCAAAACACCACCCCCTTCCTTATCTCACCCCCCCTAATGCGTCAACTTCTCCCCCTAACCCCCCCATGCCACCCCCCCAACCAACTCCCCCTCGTCCAGCGTCTAATATCCTTCCCCCAAACCCAAAACCCAATCAACGCCAGATTATTAACCGCCAGCACGGCCCCAAAAATCCCCGAGATGACGACCGCATACCCGCGTTCCAGGATCCAATCCAGCAGCTTAACGCCCATCCCAAAACTAATAGCCTGTTTACCGAGATTCATCGCGATCAGCATCTCGCTCGTATTCGCATTATAGCTGTCCACCGCGTAGGCGAGCGTGAACGAGAAGTAGAAGTACGCGCCCCAATTGACCATCGCGACGCCGACCATGTAGCCCATGAAATGGAGGTTGTATTCGGCGGTGAGACCGTAGAGAATGAGGCCTGCGGGGGCGATGATCATGGCGGGGAGGAGGACGGGGAGACGCATTTCGGCTTCGCGGATGCCGTTGTTGCGGCGGGTCAGGTAGGCGGCGAGACGGTCGGATGTGAAGGTGAAGGGGATGGCGAGGATGTAGCCGGTGGCGTTGGCGACGGAGATGAGGCCGGTGTTTTCGACGCGCCAGTTGTAGGGCGGTTGTTGGATTTTGATCGGGAAGGTGTAGTTGAATGCGAGGGCGCCGAGACCGATGTAGATTCCGTAGGTGCTGATGACCCAGAAAACGGCTGGGACCGTGAAATACGTAAAGGGCCGGATCATAGTCATGAAAAACTCAGCGTCGCGATCGATACCATGGAACAACTTCAGAGTCTGGATGAAAGTTTTTCGTTCCGGGAGTACGACACTGTGGTTTTCGACATGGCTGGCGGTATTCATTTCCTTGCCTTCCGCTGATTGAGAGGATGGGGAACTGGGCGTTGGTGAAGAAGGAAGGACTCGTTTATAATGTGTCTCTTCGACGAAGAGGAATGCGAGGACGAAGAGGGCACCTGCAAAGGCAATTTCGACGTAGAAAAAGAGTCGCCATGAGTATCCGCCTGCTAGCATGTATCCTGCGTATAATGGACCTGTGGCTCCGAGACAGAGGGCGACTGATTTTGATTAGCTAAAGAGATTCCACTGGGAAAAGGGATATCACCTGTATAATACGCAATTCTCTTGCCTCTCTCATGCAAGAAGAAAATGTCATTGACGAGCTGCACTGGCAGAGCTTCGCAGACTCCTGAACCCAACGCGTGGAACACACGAGCGACCATCAACCCTTCGTATGTTGTTGCTCGAGAAGCGCCAATCAGTCCCGCAATGAACTATGGAGATCAATTAGCATCCATATCCCCAACCCACTGTAAGTAGAGCGGACTTACACATAACATACTCCCTAACATCACAGGTCTCCTCCCAACTTTCAAGTACAGAGGAACAAGAAACAAACTTCCTACACACACAATCAGCGATCAAGTTCCACCAACCAATCTTGCAACCAGCGAGCAGAACAAACTCACCGAATCCAAAAGCCAAATTCGCATAACTAATCAATCCACTCGCAGTAGTAGGCGTGATTCCAAACTCTTCCGCATATAACCCAATATAAACAGAAGGACCTAGAAGGGCCGAGTTGCCTAGAAACGAGTACGCGCAGCATATAATCAGGATCATTGACTTCTTAAAATTCGACCACTAGAGATGTTGTCAGAACTTTCAGCCGCTCAAAAGGTAGAGACATGACTTGAAGGAAGGGTATACTTACGAGAAGGGGATCATTCGGATCATCTGAAGGCACGGGGAATAACGCTTGTCCATATGCTGTATCGTCGCCCTCTAACCCAAATTAGCACTTGGAGTCTCAATTGCGAAGGGTTTAACATACCAACAGCTTTCAAATTCACAGTCCCGGGGATATCTTCTTCGTGCGCATGACTACACAAGTAACCATCAGCTTTCTTTTCACTCAACGACTCCTCCCATTTCTGATATACAAGGTTTCATACCTGCGGATGACATGTCTCACAGTCTCGACCTTCAATTTATTCTCCATCTTGCCGATCCAATTCGAATTGTTTCAATTTATTTCGTGTAACTCAAGGCGTAAAATCGAATCGCGTTCCCGACAAAGCTAGCACACCTGTCAGTCAATCCATCCGCATAATCTTGCCACAACAGCTCCCACCTTTGTATCCAGAGCCCCAGCTCCTCGTGGGCTATCCAGAATGCGGGGACCCCACAGACTGACAAGTAGATCTTCGTGGTGGGTCGTTGAATGTGGGGAAATTCTCTGCCGCGACTTGGTATTGCTGAACGCTAACTTTCCGATACGTGACAGCTGCCACGAGCTAGAAGAATCGTTGAAAGATCGTGAGAAATCAACGTTAAGATTTGATCTCAGAGGCACAGCCATGCTTATCATGGCAGTCTTGTACTGCTGATATTATCGGCACTGGCAGGCATAGCTGCAGTCTGTAAACTCCCCTGTTGTCACACTCCCTTGGGAAGAATCCGGGTAAAAGCCGCTGATGCTACAATGAACAGCAGTCGATATGCGCATACGGGGTTGAAAGAGGCCCAGTGTTGTAAATTCTCGGTAACGGACAAATCGCACTTGATACCAACATTACGAAGGTGTTGCAAACATGATCTTTTTGATTGATTCCAACATGTATATACAGTTGGTCAGCAATTGCTGCAGTACTCGATTCTGAACAATATCAATTGAGTATCTACAGCAGCTGTACTCGGCGAAAAACCATGTCCCACACGAACTGATTGTGTCAGGGGTCGTGCCGCCTCCACAAAAATGGTAGTTAAATTCCGTGAAGTTGCAGACCCAATGGTATGACGTTAGCCAATCAAAGCAGTTCAGCATTTCAAAGGGGGCTGGAATTAACAGGGAACTGGCAAGCTCCAGAACATCGTACGCCTCTAAATTGAAAATATATTAATCTCACCTGCATTTCAGTGAAGAGCCGTAACGCCTTGACCATAATGATGGAATTCCCCAGGATCAAGAAACCTCCGCAAACTCGTCCGTACATTGCCATTGCGCGGACGGTGATCGTGGTTTGACACAGATACACACGGTGATCCACAAGATCGTTAAGAGACTTCTTCTTACTATGATGATATCTCTCAAAGAAGTGGAATGCTTGAATGATCGTGAAAGGCGTATTGCAGGAGTCGCCCAGGTCGGGATAATTGTGTCGGTATTGGAAGGTGCAAAAGCTTCTTTTTTAATGACAAATTGTTGTGGCCAATGACAGTGGTTTCCAGCTTTCAACCAATCAAGTCTGTATGCTCGTACAATGGTAAGCTCTAGTTGGTGGACGTCAAATTGGTTTGCTGGAGCTGAATGATACTTGCCATTCCATATACTGGAAGGCTGGTTGTTCGGCTAGGATAACAATAATGCAAACCCAAAGTAACTGGAATAATGATGAGGGTGTCCAAAAACATCGAGAGTATACCTTGACCAATAATGATTAAGCTGATAGTACTGATAGTTGACTCAAGCCCATTGGTCGTCGCTCCCATCTTGACCAGGTACTCTCAAAAGACGTGGCGTGCGTACCGATGCGGGGTAGCGGACCAGCTCAATTCGGACATTCCCAGAAGGACATCCTAATCCAAAGAAGGAACATAGAAGCGGAAAAAGGAAGGAGGGTCAGTCGAGTTTACGTACCTAGAAGATTTCCTAATACTTGAGGAAAGACATAATATTGTCTCCGATAACAAGCCCATGAAAATAGCTCTTAAGACATATGATTTTGAGTGTGCGTGAAAGTTGATGAAAAGGCATCAGTCGGGCATGAATAACCCCACAACCTTTCTTGTAGGCAGGCGATTCTGATTGGGGCCCACATGCTTCACTGCCAGATTCCTGGTCATGGGGGGTCTTATCGATGTCTCAGGTCTCGTAGTGCGGAGCTGTTGCAACCTACCAAGACTCTCATACTTTCACAGCTTGAACTATTCCTCAATGTTGATAATCTTTGAACTGTCATAATTGACGCTCGCAACCAATCACAGGTCTTTGGCATTTGCACGATGAAGGAATCAGTGCTAGTAACAATTTGGGCAAATATTGAAGATGTGATATCAAGGACAAGCGCCGGGTCGGTTTTGTGGTATATGGTGTGCATTGGGTTGGTGGCGCTCGCGATCGACTATGCTTATATGATTTATTTTTACATGCGAATGGTAAAGTGTGATGAACATTGGAAGCAAGCATTGTGCTAAACGTCAACAGCCACCAGGACCTTTCCCACTGCCAATTGTTGGAAACACGTTTTCGTTGCCAGAGAAAAAGCCGTGGATATATTTTGAAGAGTTGGCAAAGAGATACAAGACGCCTTTGCTGACATTTTGGATTGGAAGAAATCCTACGATATGGATATGCGACGCGTGGGTGGCATCAGAATTGTTCGACAAGAGAGCGGGAATTTACGCATCTCGACCACGTATGGTGGTTTTCGGAGAGCTTGGGCCTGGCCAATCTAGTCTTGTCTCAATGTACTATGGATCGCGCTGGCGAGTCCATCGAAAATTGACACATATGGGAGTTGGCTTGCAACAAGTGCGGAATTATTTGGACTTTCAAACGGATGAAAGCCGACTAGTAGCATATAATCTTCTAACGACGCCAGAAGATTTCGTAGTCCATCTCGAACGATACGCAGCCAGTGTTGTGTCGATAATAGCATTCGGGAGAAGAATAACAAGCACAAAAGATCCAGTAATCAGTGAAGTGCTAGCGGTAATGCAGAAAGCTGCAGAGCTCAATGTGCCAGGGAAATCGTTTCCCATGCTTTTGGAAACTTTTCCATGTGAGTACCAAGGTTGACTTGGAGTTGGGGAAGGGATAGATGCTGATTGTTTAGTGCTGGCCAAGTTTCCAAATAGCATTGCACCATGGAAACATGGCCTTGGAAGCAAACGAAACGGAGGAGATCGTGGTCGACCGTTCTACTACGCTCTAGCAGAAGAAGCAGCCGCAAATGAAAATCAACAGCAATGCTACGCGAAGAAGGTGTTTGACGAAGCACCAAAATATAATTTAAGCAGAGAGGAGATCGCATCACTAAATGGTAGCCTTTTTGGCGCTGGAAGCGACACGTCTAGCTCGACACTTGTCACTTTCTTCCTCGCATGCACAGCATTCTCCGAAACACTTACGCCGGCCTGGGAAGAGTTGGATCGTGTTGTTGGTTCGGATCGAAGTCCTCTGATGGACGATGAACCGAACCTGCCATATGTCAAAGCATTCGTCAAGGAGGTGTTCCGATGGCGGTCGGTAGCAATAATTGGAGGGCAGCCGCATGCACCAATTCAGGAGGATACGTACAAGGTGAGTTCTCCATATTTGCTGTAAAAGTTGGAGACTGACGATATGTAGGGTTGGTTGATTCCAAAGGGCACTTGGATCCAGGGAAACCTTTGGGCCATCCATCGTCATGAGCGTGACTTTCCAGAGCCTGACCGTTTTAACCCTTCTCGATACCTCAAAGACAGCCCGGATTCAAGACCTTTTCCGAACGAAAGAGGATATATGGCCTTTGGCTGGGGCAGACGAGTATGTAGTGGACAAGGTCTGGCAGAGCAAGGTACCTTTATCACGATTGCTCGGTTGCTCTGGGGATTCCGCATCGAGAAGGCCAAAGACTCCAGCGGGAAGGAGATTCCGGTCGACATCTTCAACTACACGTACGTTTTCCAATATCTTCCACCCCAATTACTGACTTTCATAGAAACGGCCTCAATATGCGTCCAGAGCCTTTTCAATGCCATATCTATCCGAGAAGCGCCGAGATCCGTGACACGATCAAGCGCGAGGGAGAAGAGGCAGAGAGGCGCCTCTCCGTGTATGACGGGGAAACAAAGTACTCCTTCAGCCAGTACAACAAGAAGTGAGCAGGCGTGGCCAATAGCTTGGAGACATGTTAGAACTGTCGAGATTGGTAATGCCCATGTCTGCCATACCCGGTCGGCGAAATGGATTGTTCGTCAGACCAATATAGCCTCATAAACGCTTGACCAGCCGTTGGACGGATTTGAAAAATGCTGTATATTGCCAGTCGATCTCGAGTAACGCAGACGGCGAAAGAGTGTCATGTGCAGATGCGTAAATGAGGCAAAATGCAAGGATATCTGCAAGATCTGGGGGAAATAAAGATCGATCTGCGGGTAAAGTTCCGAGTGCAGTCTCAACACGAGCTTCTCAATGTATTTCTCGACTGTGCCGAGTCGAGGGCGGTAGTAGAGCCAACAAAGTTCTCTTGTTCATAAGTGCAGATTCGGCCATGATGCTAGATGTCGTAGCAAGAGTCGCTCGCAAAGTCGATGATGTTGCAGATTGCATTTCATCCGCTGGATACGAGTATGTAAGAGCTACGTTGTGTGGAGTGTGGTAAGAATCAGGATTCAGGACGTCCATAGATTTGCGCTGGGTGGATGTCGGCAATTTACCCTTACCGCCTTAGGCAAAACATCCGAAGCGTTCGGCTGCCGGCTATAATATTCTCCGACACGGTGGAGTCGAGCGACGGGCGAGAGGTCACGTGGCAGCAGCCGCAAAAGCTTGGAAGCGCTAAACCCCTCTTTTTCACTCTTCTGCATGGAACGTGAGCGGACGTCGAGACACAGTGGAAGACCAGATCTAATTCTTGCTATGTACCAGCAATATCAACCAACACAATTATTCATGGCCACGCAAAACTGACCTCCAACCAATTCTCATATACTCTTATTATATGCAGACCACGACGACTCGAGCTGTGCTTATTTATATCTCCGCGTCGCTCTGAGCATGAGCAATGGGAGCTGGAGAAGCGGATCTTGCCCACGTATCTCGATAACTACATAGATCTGGCCCCACACGCCCTCCTTTGAGCTATGCCTCCTACTGCAGACACAACGCAAGAGCTTAAACAAGAGCGCAGTAATACGCAGCGTGCAATTCTGCCTAAAAAATGTCTCTACTGCGAGAGGAGATTCTCCAAAGCGGAGCATCTAAAACGGCATCAACGTTCTCGTATGTAACTCCAACTGCGTTAAAAGTGCTTTGATAATAGCGCTTAGAAGGACTAGCTAATGCGCCCTTACTTCCTAGACACTGGTGAAAGACCTTATCGATGCTCACGCTGTCAAAAGTGCTTCTCAAGAAGGTGAGCTTCGGGAACTGAACTTAAACGTGGTTGTCGAGATGTGCTTTACTAATGCCATATAGCGATGTTTTAATTCGACATCTGAAAAACCATCCCCAGATTCCTGGTGAAGTGGGAGAGCAGAGTTCGTCGGATGGCGAGCACGGCCCAGTCAATGTCAAGAGGAGAGCCAGCGCTAGCAGTGCAGTCGGCGGTCCTCAGATGAACTCTGGTCTTTCACAGAGTATCCAAGATCATCAACCTCGGCCATTGTCACCGTCGAGGATTGATCCAGCTCTCCTAGGGCCAGCAGCGGATTATCATGACCAGACTGCTGCTCATGCCATGGCTTCCGGACTGGATCATTTAGCATTGCTCGCTTCCCAACAAGCTTGGGGGAGCGGTAATGGGGATGCCGCCATGAACGATGGAAACGTAGGCGTCGCTGGGGCGCCACCGCCTGAATCTCATGGATGGGGACACGAGAGCTCATCGCACGGTCATGAATTCGGAAGCGTACTCAATTACCAGCATGGCTTAACGCCGTCTGACTCTGAATATCAAATGATATCCACCACGAATGGTCATCATGGGTTAGATTTTGGTAACGATATCTATTCTGGTCGGCATCCTTCGTTACATGAGCAAATATCTCCTGTGATGGGTGGCGTAACACCGAATGGATCACTGATGCCTACGGAGCTCATGAATTGGTTTGATCAGTTTGATATGGACACAAACCCGCCAGACGCGCTTCAGCATTCTGGAATTACACCCGGCGCCGCTTCACAAGCAAGGGGGCAGCAGAGTACTTTATCTTCAGATGCTGGAAATTCATCAAAAAGTCCTGGCTCGGGATCTGTTATTACGTTGATTCCTGCTGAGAGGTTCCACAAAGTCGAACGCTGTTGGCCAAACCGCCCGAGCAACACAGTTCGTCTTATGCCTACGCTTTGGCAAGACGCAATTTCAAAAACCGAAGATAACCTGTTTTCCAAAGATAATTTATCACCTGAAGCTATTGAGCACAATAAACAATACGGATCTCGATGGGGTCTGGATGAAGATTGTAGGGTCAGACTCCAGAAGATGTTTGTAAACCTTAGCCGAAAGGATTCGCGTAGAGATTCGGAAGGCTATTCACCTTTCTCCCATTCATCGCCATCGGTAAAATCCTCCGTAACGAATAATATACAAGAAGAGATGTCAAATATTCCCAATTTCCCGCCTGCGGAAATATTCGATATCAGCTTGGATTTGTTTTTCAGGCAATTCCATCCGTTGATGCATTTTATCCATACGCCAACATTTTGTCCAAAGACAGCGCCGACATCGATACTGTTAATTATGTGTCTGGTGGGGCTTACAATACTTCAGACCAAAGGTGCAACAGCTTTCGTCCGCCAAGCATTCCCTGTAAGTTCACTTGTCGTCTCTGTTCTATTCCGCTGTCCGTGCTAACTAAATTCAGAGAGCACTTGAAAAAGTGTGTACAGAGCTCATGGCACCTTCACGAGAAGGTCGACGCATTGATCAGCTTTCGTCCTTGGCTAGTGCGATTCTCATCTTGAATCTTTCAGAGATGACTGGAGTATGTAAAAACAAACTTCGCAGTAGTATATTAGTGCTAACCGATTCCTAGGATCGAGCTCATCAAGAGCAATGTCAAATGTTATACACTAACGTCATTACTGTAAGATATGCGCCAGGATGACCTTACAACTGCTAACTTCGGTTCCCAGACTGCACAAAGACATGGCCTATTTAACGCCACTGATGCTCAGCCGCTCGACGATCATCTTTTCACCTCAATTTCAGACCTTGATGCGAGATGGAAAGCTTGGGCCAGGGTTGAATGCGTGAAGAGGTAAGCTATCGACAGCTCAAAGCAAACGGTGACACTAACGAAATAGATTAATATCATGCTTAACCATGGTTGATACTTGGTATTCCGCCATGTTTCATACAAGCCCAGTCATGCGAACTGATGACATACGAATGGTACTCCCATGCGAATCGGCTTTGTTTCAAGCACCATCAGCAGCCAAATGGCAGCAGCTTATATCAAGAGGAAGCCGAATGTGCATGCCTACTTTCACTATGACATCGGAAAAACTGACACTACCAAGAATTGACGGCACCCTCGACGTCAATGCAATGAATGGTGTTTTATGTGTTGTCCGGCTACGGATATCCGAAAGTTTTCACAGATTACTTTCAGGGACGCAGCGCCGAGCCATAGATAACTCCTTCATACCATGGAAAGCATATGAGTCAGATCCTCGGGCCAGAGCCAGCCAAAGATTCACGATTGAGGTTGTGCAATCATATGGCCCAATGCTATCGAATATGAACTCGAATTGTATGATTCTATGGCACAATATGTGTATAATGATTACTACAGATCTCCGCCTCTTCGAATTGGGAGCTGGATGCTCTGGTGCAGACGCAGCTCGAGAGGCTTTGGATGACATTGCCATTTGGACACAAACGTCCGCCGCAAGAAGAGCTTGCATACACGCAGCGCAAACTTTCATGTTAGCTTCCAACCGACGTGCATCTGATGCCGAGCCGTTTCATTCTACCACTGGACTATTCATCTCAGCTCTGGTCCTAGGACTTTACGTATTTATGGCTCCATCAGAAATGCACAACAAAGACTCCACAACGCCCATTTATGATCTTGTCGAGGAAGTAGATTGGAATGAGGTCGCTGGGGAAGGTTTGACTGACGAAGTACAAAGAGGAGAGAGTGCAGCCAATAACTTCATTAGACATGGTGGTCAAATTTGTTTCGACGGCGTTATACATCAGCCAGGTTATGAATCAGCTCGGCGAATTATATTGGATTATGCACGTTTACTTGAGGATATGGGGAAATGGAGGGCCGGCGTTCATCAATACTCACGAGTACTACGAATTATGAGCGATGCTCTTGTCGATGTGGAAGCATCTGGCGAGTAGGAGGGGCAAATTGATTCATGTCTTGTACAGTGGTCTGTAAAAAGAAATTCAAAAGCACCTTCCCACTTGGCTCCCGAGTACCTTGGAATTACTTTATGACATTTCACCAATTGGCCCCTCAATCAGGATATTCTCTCCGGATATATCGTGGGGCAGTGTTTCAAGGTTCCACTGGCCTTACAAGTCTTTCGTTTTGTACCCACCAACATTCAACCCCACAATCTGCCCAGAGCCGCGCCCCACCACAACCAATCCTGCCGGCTTCCATTAGTGAGTGAAAGTGCTGATACAAGCTTCACGTAATTATGGCTCAATTGAAAGATCTATTTTAGAACGAGATAAGCTATTTACAGCTCTACCTTTAACATAAAGTAACTCCTTCTTTTCAACAAGAAGAGTACCTCTATACCACCTTTTCTTTTGGAAGACGTTACTTCAATTCAACTACCATGTCTTCAACATCTACCAGCTCGACTTCAGAATACGTTTTGATTCCACGAGAACCAAAGACAGATCCTCAGAAAGTCTTTCATTATACTGATCTTCAAAGAAGCAAGCCTACAAGAGTCAATGATCCGTATGAGTATCTCCAGGGATTCGGGAATCGTCATCAATCGGAAGTCATCCCTGGGACTTTGCCAGCTGGACAGAATAATCCACAGGAGAATCGATATGGCTTGTATACAGAGGGAATCACATATTCCGCTTTTGCGGCGCCAAGACATCAGAATATGAGTACTTATATGTACCGCTGTAGACCAGCCGCTGCTCACAGTAAGTTTCCATCTCAATATCTATCTTCACAACTCCGAAGAGCCAAAGTCAGTAACTAATAGCCTCCTTCCAGATGGCTACAAAGAAGTCCCCACAACCGCCAACATCGAAAACTGTTTCCTCTCCCTAAACCCCAAAGTAGCACTCCTCCCCGAACAAGCAGAATGGACACCCTTCCCATTCCCCTCCCAACCCACCGATTTCATAGACGGCCTGCACACCCTCGGCGGCTCCGGCGACCCCAACCTCCGCGAAGGCGTTGCGCTGTACGTCTACCTAATCAACAAATCCATGACCGCGCGCTCCTTCTGCAATTCCGACGGCGACTTCCTTCTGTGCGCTCAACACGGCAATCTAGATATCCAGACCGAATTCGGGCGACTGTTCCTGCAGCCCGGAGAGATCTTCGTCGTGCAAAGAGGCGTGAGGTTTAGTATAAACCTGCCTGAGGGGGTTAGTGAAGCGAGAGGATATGTGACGGAGGTCTGGGGCTCGACGTGGGAGTTACCGGATCTAGGACCTATCGGCGGCCATGGCCTAGCGAACCCGCGCGATTTCCTATATCCCATCGCGGCGATCGACGAGGATCTACACGTGGACTTCGAAGTCGTGAATAAAATGAACGGAAAATATTTCGCCATCACGCAGGACCACAGTCCATACGACCTAGTAGCTTGGCACGGGAACGTCGTGCCTTACAAAGTACCTCCCCCTCTTCCCCTCCCCCCTTTTCACCCTCGCTAATCTGGTATACAAGTACGACCTCACAAAATTCTCCTCCCAAAACAGCACCTCGATCGATCACACCGATCCCTCCATCAACACCGTCCTCACCGCGCCATCCTCCAACCCCGCCGTCCCCCTCGCGGATTTCCTCTGGTTCGGGCCCCGCTGGGACGTCGCTTCCAACACCTTCCGTCTCCCTTATTTCCATCGCAACTCGGCGAGCGAGTTCCTGGCGAGTTTGTATGGGAATGGACTAGGTAGATCCGATGATTTTAAACCGGGGGGCGGCAGTTTCGAGGGCGGACATACGCCGCATGGAGGGTGTAGTGATGGGTATGTGGATGAGATGAGGACGCAGACGAATTTGCCGAGGAGGATTTTGGAGGGTGAGTGATAATCTCTTTTCTTTTTTCGGGGAGCAGGTTAAGGGGCAAAGGGGATGAGATTTGGGAGGGAAATGCTAATGAGAGTGCTAGAACAAATGACCATCATGGTCGAATCCTCGCGCACATTCCTCTGGACCGAGTATGCGAGGACGGGATGTGGATGTCTCAGTCAGCAGAGTACGGATCCGAAGGTTTGGGATAAGTTGCCTGTAAGTTTCTCCTCCACCCCTATTCCCACAAAGTTCCTCTTCAAACCGGAGCTGACGTCCTCAGGATAAATTTTCCGCCTACCCCGGTATCAAAGACCTCTTGCAGCGCGTGAAAGACGATAAAGCGGAGGAGAAACGGAGGACGGAATTTTATCATGATGCTAGTGTTGGGAGGTTGAGTTCTTAGATCTAGGTTTTGAGGCGTTTGGGGGACGGGGCGTTTGCGTGTATTTCGGTAAATTGAATAAGAGGATTTCGTTTGAGAATTTCGTTTGAGAGCTATGATTAGGAGGAAGTGATATAGGGAGCGCTATATTGTTGATTGACATACGTTATTTTTGGTTTTATGACATGTTGTCCTCTGAAATTGTGTGCGTTCTTAACATATAAACTGCTCTCAGGAATTTCGGTCTCACACTCCAACTTATCCCACCTCATCCTCTTACTCCCTAATCCCACAAAACCATCAAAACCCCTCCTTCAATTCCTGAGCATATTCCGACCCTCCTACGACCAAAAAAAAATGCTTGATGGCTCCGAGCTAGCGACATTGTGGTTTTAAGATGTTTCATCGTTGCTGTTTCAGGGAGGAGACAAGGAGAAGGCTGAATATACGCGGTAGTTCATTAAGAAACTACGAATATCCGTTGTGATAGGGTAGGAAAATTTAAGGAAAGGTGTAGATTTGAAGGGACCTAGCTGCTAGGAGTTTAGGGTAAGTTTGTTTGGGAGGTACACTACACATATTGAGGTATTTTAGGAGAGGTGGGGTTTTGGGTTTGAGGGGGAGGTTGTGAGGTTAAAGGTTTGATGTTCACTCAAGGTAGAAAGGTATGTATTTGATCATTAAATTGAATTTCATGTGTGTTCTAGCTTGACATTAGGTCAGATCTTACTGACTTCTTCGGGACAAGTATATAGATATAAAGATATTCGCGTTCAAATCCAAAATTGTGTATGACAATGCGTGTTTGAGTGTTCTCTAGGGCTAAATGTGGGTTAACCGGGAGGATTCAAGATACCAAAATAATGTTTAAAATATGCTTATCTTTTTAGACTTGGGTTAGGATAGATATCTACTATTTCAAGGCACAAGTAAATGATTAATCTATGAAGTTGACGAATCCCTTTTTTGGCTGAAGTGCAAGACTGAGACTGCATTCTCTTTCGAATTTAGATTCGATATTTTGGATATAGATACGACGATTTTGACACCGAACTGACACATGTAGGCGACATTTCCAGGTAGCATCAATTTACAATCCGTGCTCAAGTTCAAATATATACTCCACTCCAACAACAACAAGAATCCAACCACAAACCAAACTCACTTCTCCCCCAGCACCTCATCAACCATCCCCCAACCCCCCCAAATAATTCCCCTCCTCACACAACCCCCTAAGTTCCTCCTCCCCAAGGCACCCCCTAACCTCCCCATTCTCCCCCAACACCTCAAGCAAACTCCTTCCCCCCTCAATAGCCCCCTTGCAAGCCTCATAAACCACATCATGCGCCCTCCCCCGCCCAAGTTTCGTCGCCAACCCCATCATAACCGCCTCCCCCACAATCAACCCCCGACTACTCTTCAAATTCCTCCTCATAACATCCTTATGCACGACCAGACCGCTCAACACAAAATCAGCTTGATGCAACGCGCCGACCGCGAGCACGAAGGAGCTAGGGATGGCATGCCATTCTAAATGCCAGGGTCCGCTCGCGCGTTCGAAATCCGCGAGCATGGCGTCGAGTCCCAGTCCGGCGTTCGCGCGCAGCACTTTGGACGCAGCGAGGATGAGTTCCGCGGAAATGGGATTGCGTTTCTGCGGCATCGTACTCGACGCTCCGCGATGCGGGACGAATGGCTCGCTGACCTCGCCAAACTCGTTAGATGCCATGATCATGATATCCAGCGCTATCTTGCCCAGAGAGCCCCCTAATAGGGCGAGGAAATTCAGGATCTCGGCGGGGCCGTCGCGGGAGACGTGCCATGTGATACTCGGATTCTCTAAGTGAAGTTCACGAGCGAGTTCGGCGCGCACGCGGATACCGATGTCGTTTTCGCTGCCGAGACTGGCGAGCGTGCCGGCTGCACCGCCGTATTGGACGAGGAGGGTGCGGGGACGGAGTTGGGAGAGGCGTTCGCGGTGCCGTTGGAGGGCACTGAGCCAGACGGCGGCTTTGTAGCCGAATGTTATGGGGAGGGCGTGTTGGAGGTGGGTGCGGCCTGCCATGGGGGTATCCCTATATTTTGCTGCTAATCGTTCGAGGGATTTGCATGTTTCGTTTAAGATGCGTTCGACGATTTCAAGTCCGGTTTTCATTTGTAGGATTGAGGCCGTGTCCATTATATCTTGGGTTGTGGCGCCCCAGTGGATGTATTTTCCTGCTTCGGTCGGAACGAGGGTTTGGAGTTGGGTTATTAGGGGTAGGATTGGGTAGCCTACTATTTCTGTTTCGTGTTCGAGTTTTGCGTAATCGAGGTTTTCGTGGGCGGATGAGAGAGATTCCGTGAGGGTTTTGCCTATCGTTGGGGGGATGACTCCGAGGGTTGATTGGGCGCGAGCGAGAGCTGTTTCTACGTCAATGCAGGATTTTAGGTATGCTGTATCTGAGAAGATCTATTTCATGATTAGCATATTGTTCTGAAAATGGAGAAGGTCTTTGAGATGAGATCTCGAGAAGTGATACCTTTCTAATCTCCTCCGTCCCAAACAAACTCCGAAAAATCCTCGAATCAATCGCCGAGACCGCCATATTTCTTCTCGTCCCAAAATCTACTATCAAAAATGTACCTTTTCCGCCTGATCTACTAATTTGTCTACCGAAGCTACTTGTCGATCCCGTTATTCTTCGAAGTGTTTGTCCGATCATATTTATCCTTCGCGTACCAACCGACAATAATGAATGACAGACTCAGTACCAGCTTAGCACCTCGATTTGACATAGCGATCAATCGAAGAATCAGAAAGGGTAAGAGTGAAGCTATTTCCAAATCCCACATCCCTCATCACACAGCACGTCGTGAAACCTGGGCGGTGAAAACGCTCAGCTTGCATGTGGGGCTTGCAGGATACTCGAGTAAGCAAGAGCTGACCCCTCACCCCGCTTTGACGGGAGTATCCGTTGGTGGGATGGAATGATTCGTACCTGGACTAATGCTGCATGATAGATTAAGCAGGGGGTGGGGAGTTGTATGTGGGTTCGATTGTTGTTTAAGCGAGGTAAATAATAGAGATGGAAAATAGTGGAGAATGGAAGAGCCGGTACGAAATGTTGCTTTGTGATAATCTGCCTAGGTAGCTTTTTGCGTACAAGTCTTCTTCCCTGTTATTTTGAGTAGATGAAACTATGTACGAAACGTAGTGAGATTTAAAACGTTGGGTGGAGGTAGAATCTAATTTCAGATTAGTTAGAATTTCCTTTCCTCACTGCTCAACAATCAACTCACCAAGCTTTTAAATTTATGATTCCATCCAAGAATTCATTCCATATGAAAAGCTCCTTCCTTACAACATATTCCGGTAGAACTTGGTCTCACATCTGTCAGAAAATTACTTTCACTTCCTCACAACTCACCTCCAAATCACCAATTCTCATCACTTACACACAAACCCGAATCCAATATCCTTCACCCCCTAACATCCAAACCACTCCCTTCATCCACAAACACATTCCTACTCCCTAACAAACAATCCCGCAACCCCCAACCCCGTACTCGCACACATACTCACAACCCCCACCTCTCCCCCCAACCTCTCCAGTGCCCCAAGCAGCGTAGCAAGCTGTCTCGTCCCCGTCGCCCCCGTCGGATGCCCCAAGGCAATCGCACCACCATGCGGATTAACCTTCCCTTCATCCAGCCCCAATTTCTGAATACAATAGACCGCCTGACTCGCGAACGCTTCGTTGAGCTCAAAGACATCGATGTCTTTGATTTGTAGACCGACGCGGGACAGGAGCGCAGGAATGGCGAGGGTTGGGGAGATACCCATGAGACGCGGTTCGCAGCCGGAGACGTGGGTGGCGATGTAGCGTGCGATGGGTGTGAGACCACGGGATGTGGCGAAGGAACGGCGACAGAGGATTGTTGCTGAGGCGCCGTCGGAGAGTTGGGATCTATATACATACACAGTCAGCATCAAAACAAGTTCTTTCAGGCGAGGAAAGAAAGAACATACGAATTCCCCGCCGTACTCATCCCATCCTCCGCAAACGCCGGCTTCATCCCAGCCAATTTCTCCAACGTCAAACCCTCTCTAATCCCATCATCGCTCTCCACCATCACCGCATTCCCTTCATCATCTACACTCTCAACCCCCACAATCTCATTATCAAACCACCCCTCCCTCCTCGCCTGCGCCGCGCGTCTCTGACTCTCAAGCGCGAACTTATCCTGAACAGCCCTTGAAATCCCAAACTCCCTCGCAACATTCTCGCTCGTCTCCCCCATACTCATGATACAATCCCGTGCACTCCCCACGCTACTCCCTTTGAGCCCTTCACTCAAATCCTGCGGTATCCCCCTCGTAGCCTTATAATTCCGACTCATACTCTCCACGCCCCCAGCAAGACCAACCTCGATCTGGCCCACCGCAATCATATTCGCCACATGATTAAGCGCTTGTAAACTACTCGAGCACTGGCGGTTGATCGTGTGAAAGGCTGTGGTGACGGGGAATCCGACGTGGTTCAGCGTCATGCGACCTGCTTTTGCGAAACCGAGTTCGGCGAG
This sequence comes from Glarea lozoyensis ATCC 20868, assembly GCF_000409485.1. Classification (NCBI taxonomy): domain Eukaryota; kingdom Fungi; phylum Ascomycota; class Leotiomycetes; order Helotiales; family Helotiaceae; genus Glarea; species Glarea lozoyensis. The sequence continues at coordinate 3,127,763 of NW_007361002.1, read as the reverse complement.
GACGTTGCCGATGAGGACGTCTTGGACGTCTGAGGGGGAGATATTGGCGCGGGTGACGGCGGCGGCCATGATGGGACCGAGGAGGTCTTCGGGGTAGGCGTGGCGGAAACCGCCTTTGAAGGCGCGGGTTATAGGGGTGCGGAGGGAGGAGAGGAGGACGATGTCGCTGGGGAGCTTTTGGGTGAGGGGGCGGAGGGCCATGGTGGGAAGTGAGGATATACTATCCACAGAAATTTGCAGAATTTAGGATTTTGGTGAGATCATTTGAAAGCCAGCGGTTCTGTAAGGGTCAACTGTTAGCCATAGCTCCATGCGTAATTCGAGCTAGGAATTAAAATGTGCTACCAGGAACAACTCACAGCTTATATGCAGTGTGGGGTACTTTGACCCCTCGCTCACTCTACTCCAACCACAAACCTGCCCCACGAACTTCGGGGATTGCAGCTTCAAAATCCCAATTTTCGCACCATGAATATATTGTGCGTATCATCGATTGGCCTTGATAAACCCTTGACTGTACCATCAAAACATCGAATTCTATCATGACTAAAGACGAAATCAACGTAGGAAATTTGTCCAAGATTAAACACTTTACCGTGAGAATGATCTAGGATTCAACTGTCAGATCCTGCATCAATAGCAGTGCAGTTTAAAATCAGATTGTTTAGCTACAAACATGAAGCTTAGCCTTTATTTAGTCCTGGAAGCTTTAGCATAATTATGATTTCAATCCATCTCACTCTGTCCACAACCAAACTTACCCCATGCCCAAACCCCCAACATACTTCTACTAAATCCTCATAAACTCTCTCAACTCAATATACCACCTTCCCTCCCCTCTCCCTCTATCCTCTAGCAAAGCATCGTTTTCAACTCCTCCGCAACCCTAAAAGGCGCCTCCGTCTTCTCCCTAACCTGCTCAACACTAACCCCCTCCGCAACCTCAATCAAAGTCAGACCCTCCTCAAAATCAACATCAAAAACAGCTAACTCGGTGATGATTCTGGAAACGCATTTCTGGCCTGTGAGAGGGAATGTGCATTCTAATAAAATCAGCCCTTGCGCAGAGAGTAAAGGAGGATAAGAATGATAAGAGGGAGGGATAAGGTGGAAATGGTTTTGGAATATACCTTTGAGAATTTTAGGATTTCCTTTTTTGTCGACGTGATCCTGGGTTGTTAGCTGTGGAATAGCGAGGAGGGGAGGAGAGGCTTACCATAGTAACGACGACTTTGGTTTTAGTAGGATTGGCAACTAAATCCATTGCTCCACCAATTCCCTTGACTTTACCGGGGAGCATGAAATTCGCCAAATCTACTTCTTATCAGCCCAACCCCGCTCAAGCCACGCAGGCAATCATTCATCCGTGAGGTTGGTCTACATACCACCAAACATCCCAACCTGCAACGCCCCCAACATAGTTAAATCAATCCTGCCCGCCCTGATCATTCCAAAACTCTCATGACTCCCAAACAAACTCGCTCCCGTATTCAGTGTGACACTTTCTTTTCCCGGGTTAATGAGATCCGGATCTTCCTCACCAGGATACGGATACGGTCCCATTCCCAAGATGCCGTTCTCGGATTGCAGGATCACTTCGATATTTGGGTCGACGAAAGCTGGGGCCGCGAGGGGCATGCCGATTCCGAGGTTCACGTGCATACCATCTTTGAATTCGCGGGCGGCGCGTTTGATGATACGTTCGCGGGAGGTGGAACCACCGCCGACTTGAGAGAGTTAGTTAAGGAGCTGGGAAATAGGATTTGGGGGTTTACCAGCTGCTTGTAGCTCCTCAGGTGTCCTTCGAAAAGTGGTCTTTTCAATCTGCTTCCCTTCTGTGCTTTTAATGACTTTGCTAACATAAATTCCCTGCAAATGTATATCTTCCGGCGCAATATCGCCTACCTCGACGATATGATCACTCTCCACCAGAGTAATTTTAGCATTTTTACCCATTGCTTCGTTGAAATTGTTTTGAGCCTTTCGAAATTGACAATTCCCCATTCGATCCGCTTTATGAACTTTGACGAACGCATAGTCGGCGAATATTGATTCTTCCATGACATATTCTTTGTTGTTGAAGGTGCGAGTTTCTTTTGCTTTTGACATGACAGCTACAGTGCCATCAGGGTTGTAACGGACTGGGAGATCTCCTGTTTGAACTAGAGTTCCGTTAATAACTGCTTCAATAGGGCTCTGAGTGAGATTGTTTACCAATAGTACCAAACGCAGCAGGTGTATAAAAAGCTGGCACTCCCGCAGCTCCAGCAGCACATTTCTCTGCCATTGTACCTTGCGGCGTGAGTTCCAACGATAACTCTCCTGTAAGATACATCTTTTCAAACACCTTATTCTCGCCAATAAAAGATGCCACCATCTTACTGATCTGCTTCGTCTGGAGCAATTGGCCTAGACAAATTTATCAGCACATTATTCATAATACAAGTATCTCACTTACCAAGACCAACACCTGGCATTCCAGCATTATTCGACACAACCGTAAAATCTTTCAGATCCGGTCTATCTCGCAACGCATTTATCAGAGAATTCGGCACACCACTAAAACCAAACCCTCCCACCAACAACGTCGTACTACCTTTAATATCTTTGATAGCATCTTGAGCAGAAGCACAGATCTTATTAATCTTCTGTCTTCTTGCTGAAGAGGAGAATTCGCGTCGACCAAGGACAGCGTTAACGCGTAATAGCTTCATGATTGCAGTTCAAAAAGGTACCGCGACTCTCTCCGCCATTTTTTGCACCTCGACATCGTGACATTCATCATGCATGTGTTGGTCTTGAAGGAAGCATGCAGGGCGTCCCACAACCAATGCCCCACGAGGGTACGGCATGAGCTTCAGGGGATGTGAAGCGCGGGGGTGCGGGGCATGTCAATAGTCCGTGGAGAAATGAAATGGATTTGAATATAGAAATATTTGTAGAAAAGATGGATGAAGGTTGTAGATGTTGTGTAAACTGGATATACTCGCCATCCTGAGTGGTTGGAATGGCTTTTTCCCACCAGGCGGCAAAAGGAAAGAAATACGGAGAGCTAGAAATGGAATTACAATAATACTGAGATCTAATATGGTAGAGCGGTAAAAATAAATCCACAATCACTTGAGAGGACGTTTTCAGGAAACTTCATTATTTTTGTTGTTTGTTTGTAGAAGCACAGAGGAGTGATGGAGCCCGAAGAAATGGGAGTCGCTAGCTTCAGCTCACATCAGGGGTCAAAATAAGGTTTAGCTGCTCTAGATCGTATTTCTCATGCATTAATTAATCAAAACTAAATTTGTATTTCATTTAATCCTTTGCTTTGTTTTTCTATTTGAATTACATGAAAATTTAACTCTGATCTAACTCTGCAGTGTCCAAGTCGCGAGGTCAATTGCCATTCTCCAACATGCGCAAACGCGGCTGAAAAAAATGGCCACACCTCAGTCTTCAGGTCCAACGCCACAAACACCACCACTCACCACCCAGCTCCCTCACCTCTCGACACTGACAACTCCAATGTCAGAATAGCTTCAATCACTCGCTGGAATGTAGCCATGTCATCCATGGCACTCCCTACCCGCGTAGCCTGGGTCCTGCGAATCTCGTTCCTCTCTGTGGTCCTCTTCAGCATCTCCTTCTACGTTCTCGAACCGCACGTCCATCTACGTCGCTACTACGAGAGCAATCGCGTGCCGGAACTCAATGCTAAAAGTGCATTTGTGAAAGGTGTGGTGGAGAGCGAGATCGATGGACCGTTTGATGCGGGGACGTTACGGGCGTTGTGTTTGAGTAAGGAGTGGATGCCAGGATTGATATTCAAGTGTGAGGCGCCGAAGGGAGGAGTTGCGGTGGTGCGAAATGTGTTTTTGAATTGTGTGCGGTTTGCTGTTGAAGCTGGTGGTAAGCTCGTCCATCCCTTAAACTGGTTACAATTCCTGACAGTTATGTGCAGCAACATCCTTCATCCTCCCCGAAATGCAAGCCCACTCCACCACCGAAGACCTCACCAACCCATTCTCCCACTACTTCGACACCGCTCACTTCACTTCCACCCTCGAATCCGCATGTCCCCAAATAACACTAATCCCGCACCTCCACGACCTCTGGGACAAACCCACCGTCGCCAAACCCATAACCCTCAAACCCTTCGAAATGGGCAGCGAAGTGCTTGTCGACAACGTAATCTCCAAACCCAGCCAATGGGCATCTTTCTTTCACCAATACCTAAACACCACACATCCAAAACCATATTCCGCCGAGAAACCCGTCTTAGTCTCGCTTCTGGCGCCGTTCTTGCAATGGCCACTGGCATACGATGATCCGCATCTCGTTGCGAACTTCGGGAAGCTGCTACGGTATAGAGAGGATGTGCGGCGGTTGGCAGGCGTGGTGTTACATGCGCTTGACATGAAGTTTAACACGGGAATTGAAGCGGATAAAGAGGGCATCCGTCTAGGCCATTTCTACGGCGCGCATTTACGCACGGAATTAGACGCCCAGGCCGCGGGGTGGACGCCATATGAGATTCAATCCGAGAACTACCTCACACACGCGCAGAACTCGCAAATCAAAACTATCTACCTCGTTAGTGGGAACGAAGAAGACGCGATTCGCTTCCGAGAATCCGCGATGGAGATGGGGATGCAGGTTGCAACCAGAGATGAATTGTTAAGTGAGGAAGGTTATGAGATGGATATGCAGGAGATGGAGGTATTGAGTTGGGATCAGAAAGAGTGTGTGGATTACGAGGTACTGCTCAGGGCCAGGGCGATGGGGGGATCGCATGAGAGTACGTTTGCGTGGAATGTTGCGCTGCGGAGACATGTGGTTGATGGGCAGGGTGTTTGGGTGCCGGTTGTGGATTTGGGTGTTGAGAGGAGGGATGTGGAGGACGAGGGGGAAGGGGGTGAGGTGAATGAAGACGATCAGAGTCCTAATGAGGAGGGCAATGCGGAAGGTGAAGAAGACACACCAAACGAAGCCACCTCAAACACCCTCCAAAACAGCTTCCAAGACTCTCTAAGCACCATCTACGGTCCCGGCGACGAGGGCATGAGTATCAAAGTAGGCATGTGGCCTTGACCATATTATATCTTGTTTTAAAAATCGAACTCGGAGTTTTCAAAGGGGCTCACTTATTAATATTAGAAGTGTAATACGAGAATTCATCTAATACTAAAAGATCTTATAACTAGTATACATACTTCTGGCGGGATGGAGCGCGCTTGGAAATGTAGAGGGGGTGTGTGGTTGGGAGTTTATTTTATTGGTTCAAAGTTTGACACTCGCCTCCTGATTTTATGGTCGGATTTTCTAGCATTGACTGGAGTCTGTTGTTTAAGAACCATGGTGGGGAGGTTGATCTGATATCATTTGTCTTGAGTACAATCATTTCGAATCTGATAATGCCTGCCACTCTTTCTCCGAAGTTGTTGTGTTGTGCGGAGGTTCAATTTGGAGTAGGGATAACTGAGGGGTGTGTTTCGATGTTTGTTTTGTTGTATTCCTCGCTCGCTTAATTACATGCCTTTATACGCCGTGATTTAGTCCATATACAGGCAATCACCTAAACACACCGGCAGTCTTGACGTCTGAGTCCCCTGCAATTCCCTTCTGCTTACCATTTAAACCTCAACCTTCCCCTCACCTACCCCGTGCACCCTCCTCATCCCCTCCTCCTCTTCAGTTCTCACCTCCCTCCCTTTCTCCGCCATCCTCTTCAACATGCCACTCTCCACAATCGCCCGAATCAACTCTATCGTCGCCTCCACCCCCGTCTTGATATGCGTCTCGTCCGCTTCCACCGGTACATGCAAGAACACAACTCTCTTCTCTTCACCGCGCCGCGCGAGGTGCGATAGACTTGTGTAGTAGATGTAGTCGCAGAGATATCTGCCTGCGTCTTCGGAGACGCGGAGGTCAGTTTCCTGGTGAGTGAGTTAGCTTAACTCAAAAGGGAATGAGAAATAGAAAACAGAAGGGAGTTAAAAGGCAAGAGGGTATAGTACAGGCAAACTCGTCCTCCACCGCCTCCACACATCATCCACATCAACATCACTCCTATACTCCTCCTCCACGCCCTCCTCCCACTCTCTCGAAGGTAACTCCCCATCTACATCCCGCCCATAATAGCCATCTCGATGCGCCCTTCTTTCCACACTGTAATACTTCCGCCCCGACGCCATACCGATGTGTATTGCGTAGTCTATCTTCCGGCCGGCCCATAGTTTCGGCACGATATCGCGTACGGTGGTGTAGGAGACTTTTTATGGGGGATGGATGGACTAAGATGCGGACGCGAGGTAGGTTTATGAGGGAGGAGATGGAGGGCGTGGTGGGGTGGGGGGAAGGAAGGGGGGGAGGAGGGAGGCGATTGAGTAGGAGGGGTTGAGTGGGGTATTGTGTGCGGAAGGGCTGCGGGTTGTTAGTTGTGGTTTGAAGGGGGAGGGGGGACGTACTGCGAAGCCGGTTACGAGGACTGTGATTTCGTTGTCGTCAAATGGGGTTTCTTCTGCTTGAGAACCCATGGTGGGGTGATGATGGTGAGGTTGTTGAGAGGATGGATGGGATGGACGTAGGATATGAAAAAGCAAGAGTGGAAGTCGATGTATGGCAAGCAAGTATATTTACCTTACCTATAAGTATAAGAGAGATTTAATATTTAGGTTCTGCGTGTGCGTCTAGATTGCCAATGAGGTCAGTTGTTGTCTAATTCAACCGGTCGAACAACTAGTTGCCGCGGTTATTCATGGTTTAGACGTGGGGGTGGAAGTGGATTCCCATCGGACATCGGATCGAACATCGGACGCACAATATTTAAGGTTGATGATCTCCCGTCGACCCCGGTCTTTCCGACTCCTTCGTCATCCCCACGTTCTTTCCACATTCACTTCCTCCAGCGCTGGTCGCATTCAAAATAATTTCTTCAAAACTCGATATCGTGAATTGACTTTCCGGATACAATATGATGCGCGCACATACCTGCCAATGGTATTGCCAAATGCAGCGCCAAGGACTCTGTTGTCCTATGACACGACTAACAAGAAGATTCAACGAGTTGAACTCCACACGCATGATACCAAATATACCTCAAATAGATCGACAACCCAGCAATTCTCAGAATCCTCAATCCACCATCATAGAACCCTGGGACAGACCTGAATTTGTCTACTTCATGTTCCCCAGCGAAGACTTCAAATTCTTCATCCTCCCCCGGAAATCCGCCTGCGAATCTACGAGTACCTTCTCATATCGCGGGCCCCAACAGCAAACCCCCTCGACGCCCGTCTAAGCGAAGTCCAAGCAGGCATAGACACGATCAACAACCACGCCCCCAAACCCCAAATCCCACGCGGAACAAAAATCTCCATCAAACTCTCTCTCCCGTGTCCTTCGAACCCGACAATATACCCCGACATCCTACGCACAAACAAAAAAGTTTACTCCGAAGCCAACGAGATCTTGTATATGCACAACACATTCCGTTTCGGCAAAGCGACGCACCTGCGGAATTTCCTGCATCAGATAGGTCCCACGAATCTCGCTCACATCCGGGAACTCCAGCTCTGGATATCCCCCGAAGCGGCCATCGGACCGTGGTCACGCGCGCTCCTCACTTTATCCCAACAGACACATAGTCTGAAGATCTTGCAGCTCGAATGGGATGAATCCGGGTTCGGCGCAAAGCGCAAGAATTTCGATTTCATGACCGCGCTGATCAAGATTAGAGGGTTGGAGAAACTGGTGTTTTTGGAAAGTGAATCGTCGGGGGATGAGAGGAAGAATTATTGGGTGCCGTATTTGGAGAGGAAGATGCGGATTGCCGTGGAGGGAGGGATGGCGGAGAAGGTGGTCGAGGGAGCGGTGCGTGCGGATGCGGAGGAGGTGATGGCGTTGGAGGAGGAGATAGAACGGTGGGTGGAGGAGAGGGGCATGAGGAAGATGGATGATGTTATGCCGGGTTGAGGTTGGGGTTGGCATTTGAAGACTGGATATTTGAAACCATGGGCTGCGATATAGGGGGGTGGCGTTGTAATTAGATGGGATATTTGAGACTGTAAGTCGCGAGGTAGGAGGGTGTAATATGGTGGTTTAATGTAAAAGTATGGAATTGGAAAATGAGCTGTCAGCTCGAGCGAGGAAGATTTAATCGTGTACTTTTCACGTTATATAACCCTATGGTTCTCTAAACTTTCTAAACCTAAATTACCACTAATCTACAACTAACACAGAATCTTCTTCAATGGCTGGATATCCAAGAAGGTGGAAGGCCAGGTGAGGATTATAAAAACTAGAAGAAACAAACCGCGAAGACTTGGTAAACGAATCTCCTCTTTACCTTTATCGATCTAAAGTTTCCGTCGTCGCCGATACCTACATGAAATTCCTGTATTTATAAGAAATATATTTAAATAATCTAATAGTATCGTAATTCTAGAATTAAAAAGAGTCTATTTAATTATTTAAATTTATATTTACTATATATTAAGCTAGAGTCTATAGCTTAAAGAGAAAGATTTAGAAATAGATTATAAGTAAATATTTTACTCTAAATATCTATAATATTCTAAAGTATATTTTAATTATTTCAAACTATCCTAACTCTACGCCATCACCCTAAAAACACCCTAACAACCCCCGCTCTATCTCTACCTACCGCGAGTATTTTAAATCCATTCTTCTTACATAAACGACTCCTTCATTCTTTACATAACAGAGACACATAGTGCGAAACGAGCTATAAAATTCAAGATTCAAATAGCGACAACCCTTTTAACAAGCTCATTCCACTATCAAATAAACAGGACCTCTTTTCCGCAACCCCCTCCCTCTATCCTACACTTAAGGAAAAACGAAATTAAAACGCGACTACTTGATTTTCCGCGCTCTACACCGATGTTAAGGGATAGAAAGTATCCGTTGATCTGAATCCTGCGATCGCTAACATGCGGCGCAATTGCATAGGCCGTCTTTACTGTTTGTAGTAGCAGATCTACCGAGATATAAGAATAAACAACTTACGACGCGAGGGCCGAGAAATGGTGGGTTTTGACAATGCTGTAGGGAGGTTAGGTGGTGTGTAGCGGAAAACCCCATGGAGTGTTAGCGCCGACGTGTACTTTCCTCCCGAACTTCCGTTAAGGCGCTGTGAAATCTGTAGGAATAAAATGGGTGTAAGATAGTTAAACTTGTGAGAGTTTGTTGATTGTTAATTAAATATCACTGTTGCGTTTGAGGCTTGTTATTCATTTCGGTTTATTACACGTTTCGAGCTTCGCGTTGGTGATCCAACGAATGTTTTCATGTTACTTGATAGTATCTATACACCATTGCACAATGAATCATAATGAAAACATGCGATATTAGATAGATAGTAAAAAGAACTACTCTATCATCTCCTTCCCCCACACAGAAGGTATACTCATAAAGAGGATCAACCTCTACACCAAAACCCAAATCACCACTAACCCGCCCCTCCACCAACACATGCACGAATCTCCCATGCAATCCCGCCACAGATATGAACCTATCTCCAACACTCCTTCAAACGGGTCGCACCATACGCGAAGTTTCAGCTACCGCATATGTCGAATTGGAGAAAAAGTTGTGGTGTTGAGAGTCTGGTTAAGTATTTATACCGTGCATACAGGTCCATGTGGTTGGCAAAGTACTAATTTTCTGCTTATGATTGAGGTCTGGTGTTGAGGTTGTGTATGTCGTTAATTTATTAAGATGAATGGACGAGGAGGACGTGTGGCGGGAGAGTTGATGCGAAAGTTGTGTGTAGACCTAGGGTTTTGGGTTTTGTTAAGATAGGCATACTATATTTTGAGTGGTTCAAGAGTTGGAGTGTTCTGATGGTAATTGTCGCAAAACATAGTCGTATGTCACAAACTCAAGCTATATACCTTTTGCCAGGTAAATCATCTCTCTGAGAGCTAGTATGCGGTATACGGAGAACTCGAGAACGGTGATATCGGTTCATGGTAATTGTCATTAAATCACAAATGGGTATATCGTAACTCAACAACCTCATCCATTCCCCCCAACTACATCCTCCACTACCCCATCTCATCCCCACCTAAACCGTTCCCCCTCAACCATCCCCCTCCCTCCTCCCCTTCCCCATCTCC